>NC_048597.1:214855954-215099092 GCF_003668045.3 Cricetulus griseus
AAGAAGACCCCCAAATGAGAATGAGTCTGTATTAAGTGGAATCAGGTAAAAATCATCTATTAACAGAACCTCATTTTTAAAATTTAACCATATGTTGTTTATAATGGACACACCTGAAATGAAAGGAAGCTGTGGGCTGAAAGTAATGATGTGGAAGGTAGCACAGGAAGGAATCTGTCTGAAAACACATTTAATCATCTCTTTTGAGACCGAAGAAGATGAAGACAAACCCACGGCTTCCATCCCCCAAAGCTTGCACAGTCATGAAAGCAGGAGAAAAGAGCTACTGGGGATAAGAGAAAATGGTATCCTAGAAAAGGGAAGCCAAGTATTTGAAGACCTGTAAGGTGGGGGGAGCTGAGGAACAAAACGCCCAGAGGGGTGAGAGGAGGAAGCTGCCAAGGCTCAAATGCAGCGTCTGACTCCAGAACCAGGCTCTTAAACACTCTGTCACCTGCTTCTCTAAGGGGACTTGTAAAAGCCCCAATCTAATGTTTTTATTTTTAAAAAAGAACACACAAAAACAGTAAAAACAATACATGTGCCTTTAAAGGATGAAATGGGCATTGAAGGCAATGGCATCCTTTACCACCAAGATGGGTTCTATAGGGGCTGGAGAGATGGCTCAGTGGTTAGGAGTGCTTGCTGTTCTTCCAGAGGACTGGGGTTCAGTTCCCAGCACCCACATCACATGGGGTTATCTAACAACCACCTGTATAATTGTAACCCCAGCTCCATGGAATCCCATGCCCTCTAATGGACTCTGTGTCCAGCTGCACACACATGGCATTGACATACACACAGAGACATAAAGGAAAATCAGAGCTTAACAAGACAGTCTACAAAATGCTAAACAACAGACGATCCTAAGGATTAGAATAGAACTCTGCTCTGTGGCAAAGGCATGACCTGACAAGTGTGTTACAAGAAAGGAAAATTGAGACCATTATCAATAATAAGTATAGACATAAAACCCAAGTAAAATACCAGCCAATTGCAACCATTATGCCAGGAAAGCAATGATGGATACACTGAAAATCCCATCCCCACAGTTGTGGGGAGGTGGCAGACACACCAGCAACTTCAGCACACAGGAGGCTGAGGCAGGAGGATTATCACGAGTTTGAGATCAGCTTGTGTCACAAAGTGTGTAGGACAGGGTGGTAGTGGCCCACACCTGCAATCCCAGCATTCAGGAGGCAGAGGCAGGTTGATCTCTATGAGTTCGAGGCCAGTCTGGTCTACAAATTGAGTTCAGGACACTCAGAGCTATTAAAACAAAGAAACCTTGTCTCAAAAAATAAACAAAAAAATGGTGTAGGGGCCTTTTTTGGATGTCAAGTTGTCAAGGATTAGTTTTGTGATTGTTAATCTTGCAATAATTACCCTGAGATATGCCTAGGAGATTGATTTTTATTCTTTATTTGGTGTGTGTGTGTGTGTGTGTGTGTGTGTGTGTGTGTGTGTGTGCGTGTGTGTTGTTTAGGGTTTCTATTGCTGTGAAGAGATACTATGTCCACAGCAACTCTTATAAAGGAAAACATTGAATTGAAGTGGCGGCTTACAATTTATCATCATGGCAGCATGATGGAACATGGGAGCATGGTGGCTTGCAGGCAGAGGTGGTGCTGGAGAAGGAGCTGCTACATCTTGATCCACAGGCGACAAGAAGTAGACTGAGTGTCACACTGAGCTTGAGCATAGGACACTTCAAAGCCCACCCCGCCCCAGTGACACACTTCCTCAAAGCCACACCTAATAGTGCCACTCCCTATGTTCTTTTGGAGGCCAACCACACTCAAATTACCTGTGTGTGTGTGTGTGTGTGTGTGTGTGTGTGTGTGAGAGAGAGAGAGAGAGAGAGAGAGAGAGAGAGAGAGAGAGAGAGAGAGAGAGAGAGAGAATGTGTGTGTGTTATGTGGTAAGGGACAATGTTTGTGTGCCACTGCACACATGAGGAGGTCAGAACTGGTTCTCTCCACTGTGGTATCTGGGGTTTGAATTCAGGTCAACGAGATTTGCACAGCAAGCTCCTTTACCCACAGAGCCATCTCAATGGCTTACCTGGGAAATCAATAAAACATACTTCCAGGTGTGTTTATGTGCAAATTTTCTGTTATTCAGTTTTTCTTTGCTATAATAAAAATGGAATAAACAACCCAAAAGACTGGACATGATAATATAGCAAGTTTGAGGCCATCTCAGGCTACATGAAACCCTGTCCTGAAGCAATTACAAAACAAAAACAAACATAGCAATCTTTGATGTGTGTAGGCTTAACACCAGAGCATCAAAATATACGAGACAAAAGCTGAGGGAACTGCAAGGGAAAAGATGAATCCACAGTATTGTAATTGAGGGCTTAGGCATTCAAATGCCAGGGAAAGCCAGCATCAGAAGTGGTAAGGGCAGAGAGGACTCCACAGCACCAAACACCGACTGACTAGAAGCAGCTGGACGTCTTCACCAGCACAGTTAAGCTAGAGAAAGAGATAAAAGGCTTTGGAGTCTGGAAGGAAGAAATAGAATCGTCTCTGCTTGCAGGCTATGTGATCTTATATACAGAAACCCCAAAAGTTAACCCCCCAAAAAACAACCCAACCCTGTGAGACTTGTTAAACAAAGGCAGTAAAGTTTTGCAGGCTACAACGTTAACCCAGGAGGCTGTGGGGGTGATCTGGCAGTGCTATCCAGCACCCCACTAAACACAAGGATGATGCTGCTGACCTGGTCAGTGAGGTAGGTGTCCCCTTCCTCCCTCACGTTCCCTGAGTGCTCGGTGAGGATGGCCTTCCTCTCTCCATAGATGACTGCTCTTCAGCCAAGAGAATACAAGTGGCTACATGCCTCTGCTGGAACTCCAAACAAGCTCCCAAAGTCAACCAAACAACCCAGTTACACTATCATAATGAACGTATATAGGAGTAAGTTTTCAAATATTTGTTTATTTCATACGTATGTGTGAGTGCTTGCATGTATGTATAGGCACACATGTATACCTGTGCCTGGCTGCCCACAGATACCAGAAGGGGGAGTTGGATCCCCTGGAATTGGAGAAACAGACAGTTACGAGTCACCACGTGGGTGCTAGAACCAATGTGGATCTTCAGCAAGAACAGTAAGTGCTTTTTAACCACTGAGCCATCTCTCCATCTCCTAGGAGTAATTTGGTTCTTAATTTTATGCATATGTGAGTTTTGCCTGCATATAGGTCTTATGTACCATGTGAGCATCTGAAGGTTAGAAGAGGGCATCAGATTCCCTGAAAATGGAGTCACAGATGGTTTTGAACTGCCATGTGGGGGCTGGGAATTAAATTCAGGTCCTCTGGAAGAGCAGCCGGTGCTCTTAATCACTAAGCGAACTTTCCAGCCTCTTTAGCAATAATTTTAATCAAAGAGATGGAAGACCAGTACATTGAAAACTATAAAACATTGATCAAAGAGATTTTGACAGGAAGGGAAAGATAACCCAACCCATGTTCAATAAATTAGAACAATTCATATTGATATATCCATTCGATCTGAAGTAATCCACAGATGCCATGCTAATCCCTACCCAAATTCCATTGGCCGTTCCCACAGACACAGGAAAGAAATAATTCTAAAATTCACATGAAACTACAAAAGACCCTGAACTCCCAAAGTTATCTTGATCAAAAAGAACAAAGCTGGAGACATCACAGTACCTGAATTTAAATATCTTTCAGGAAGACAGAAATCAACACAGCACATTACCAGCATAAAAACACACAAACAACTGAACAGAATACAGGCCTCAAAAATAAATTCGCATAGCAACAAAGCAAATGACCTGATTTACTTACTTTAATTTTAAAAAGTTTATTTGGAGTGTGTTATGTATGCACACACATGTGGCATATGTATATGTATGCTCATGTGGCTATGTGTGGCCTGGAGATTGACACTGGATAGTTGGCCTCTGTCGCTCTCCAACCTGTTTCCTGAGACAGTGTCTCTCACTGAACTTAGAGCTCATTGATTCACAGAGACTGGCTGGCCAACAAGCGCCAGGGTCCCCGGTCTCTGCTTTGTCTGCACTGGGATTACAGGTGTGCACTAATGTGTGTGTGCCTAACTTTCTACATGGGTGCTGGGGATACAGATGTGCACCTATGTGTCTAGCTTTTTACCTGGGTGCTGGGAGTACAGCACCTATGTGCCTTTTTTTTTTTTTTACATGGGTGCTGGTATCTAAACTCAGTGATTGTACAGCAATCACTCTACCAACTGAACCAACTCTCCATCCTCAAGTAACTTGATTTTTAAAATGAGCAAAGCACATGCATAGATATTTCTCGGAGGAAAATATATCAGCTTCCGAGTTTGACTAACCATCTAACCATCAAGGAAATGCAAATGGAAACCAGAGTTACCGCCTCACCCGTGTCAGACTGCCACAGAAGAAGGTAACACGTGTCAGTAACGGGGGGGGGGTAGGGGGTAGGGGGGTGGGCAGAGATTCCCCATACGCTGTTGTTAGGAATGTGAACTGGTGCAGCTGCTATGGGAAACAGCATGAGGTTCCTCCAAAATGGAAGACAAAGCCATATATATGATTCAGCAACCCAGCATCTCAGTGTATACCAAGGGGAAATAAAATTAGCACATTGAAGAGATATCGAATGGCCAGGAATGGCGCCACACACCTGTGACCCCAGCACTTGGAGGCTGGGGCCCGAGGATCTTGAGTTTTAGGCCAAGTTAGGTGAGATAGTGTCAAAAAGAACAATAGGAGAACCAGATGTAGTGGTTCGAACCTTCATCCCAGCACTTGGGAGTCTGGGGCAAGTGGATCTCTGTGAGTTCCCGGACAGCCGGAGTTACACAGTGAGAACCTGTCTTGAAACAAACAAACAACAACAGCAAAAAAGAGTAAGAGGGGAGGGGAGGGGCGGGGGAACCTGCATCGTGATCATTGTGGCATTATTTACAAGCTATGGAATTAACCTAACCAAGAATGCATAGTTAAATGTGCCTTTCCACTGCGATGTTTGTACACAATAAACTGTTATTTAGCCATAAACCAGAATGAAATTCTGTTGTTTGTTACAATGGAGATGAGTCTGGAGTACATCTAAATGCAACAAACTAGTCAGACAAAGAGGCCTATGGCATGATCTCATCTGTAAGTGGAATCTGAAACAGCCAAAATAAATAGAAGCAGAGTCAGGCCTGGTGGCACATGCCTATAAGCCTAGCACTTGGGAGGAGGAGACATCCAGGGTTTAAGGTCAACCTTGGCTATATAGTAAATTCAGGCCAGCTTGGGTTACATGAGAGCCAGTCTCAAACAAAACAAACAAAGCAAGACAAGAGAGAGAGAGAGAGAGAGAGAGAGAGAGAGAGAGAGAGAGAGAGAGAGAACAAAACAAAAACCCTCCAAGAAGCAGAGAATAAAATGATAACAGCCAGCCAGGGTTTGGAGTAAGGGATGAGGAGCTGTTATTTAACATGTAGGCAGTTTCAGTTTGAGCATATAGGGGCTGGGTATCTGTGATTATAGTTAATAATAATGTATCATCTCCCCAAAGATTGCTGAGAGATCTTCCAAACATCACACAGGAGAGTAATTATATGGTGTGATGAAACATAGATTAACTGGTAATTTTTTGTCATTTATAATTTACCACAATTTCAAAATCAATTGTGTATTAATAGACTAGCAGAAAACAGCTGGAAAAATGAACTGATACTTTGAAAAATCTCTTCTGGTCACATCGAAAAATCAGATACCTAAAATAAACTCAGTGTGACGATTGTAAAACTGCTACACTGGGAAAAAGAAAACAGTTGTCTATGATTTTTCCCAAAGCTGGAAGGGAAAAATTTATGTTGAAATGTAGAGGATATAGGAAGACCAAAGCAGCATTAGGCAGAGAGAGCAGAAAGCCAAAGAGGCTGGGACTCTCTCATCTAAAGCTTTCTCTACTGTTAGAGAACTTAAACAAGGTGGTGTTTGCTGGGATAGACACTTAGCTCACTGAGACACAGTAGTGTCCAGAAAGAAACAGAGATGCCTGTTTCTAGCCAAGCAATTTGAGGGCACCTTAGTCTGCAAACACTGGAGCAACTGAATATTTGTGTCATGGAGACTCTTACTTCATGCCACTCCAAGAAATTAATTCATGAAAGGCCAAAGACTTGAAGAGAAATGATAAAACTCTCCAGTCTCTGGCATGGAACCAGAGGAGAGGTGACTCTGAGAAGATAGGAGCCCATTCCTCCACAGCAATGAGATTTCCAGCCTGCCTCACTCCCATTGTTGACTAGACAGCATTGCCAAAACAACAGGCCGACAGGCTCCAGTCCCTGTGTCCTGTGTGTGGGCCTGAGAGTGTCAGCAGACCCCAGCATGCCGTAGTAGGTGAGCCCGTTAAGACTGCAAGAAGGTTGACAATAGGTCAAACTGGAGACTGAAGGAATGTTTACCTTCAAATGCCACACCAGCTCTTCTCTTAAGCTTAGAGGGCTCATTCGGGGAGGAAAAACATCTTTTGTGGTGAAGAGATGTATGTAAAGTTCAAGAATGCCTTCCAATTTTACTTCAGATTCATTTTCTTCAATTAGAGTCAAGTAAAATTAAATCCACTAAAAAATAGACATATGGCATGATCCCATTTTTATGAAAGTATTTCTATCCCTCCTATCTGTAAAAATGCATAGAAATATGTCTAGCATGCTGTACCAGAAATGTTAATGATGGTTATATTTGAATCATGAAACTTGAGGCATTACTTTGATTCTCTTTTATACTTTTCTGCAATGCTGAAACTGTTTACAGGGAGTATATACTGGAAAAATTAGGGTTTTTTTTTTTCTTAAAAAAAAAAGAAAGAAAAGGGAAAAAAAAAAAGCAGTCCTAGGCCAGGAATGGTGAAGCATCCTTTAATCTCAGCACTCAGGAGACAGAGGCAGGTAGATCTCTGTGTTCAAGGCCAGCCTGGTCTACATCATGAATTCTAGGACAGCTAGGGCTACATAATGAGATGCTGTCTCGATCGTTATCATCATCATCATCATTACCATCTGTCTTAGTTGAGTTTTGGTTGCTGTGAAAAGACACCATGACCACGGCAACTCTTACAAAGAAAACATTTAATTGGGGGTGGCTTACAGTTTCGGAGGTTCAGTCCATTATCATCATGACAGAGAACACGGCAGCACGCAGGCAGATGTGGCGCTGGAGCAGCTGAGAGTCCTACATCTTGCAGGCAACAGGCAGTCACACTGAGGGACAGTTGAGCAAAGGAGGCCTCGGAGCCTGTCCCCACAGCCATGCACTTCCTAATAGTGCTGCTCCCTATGGGGCCATTTTCTTTCAAACCACAACACCAACTCCACCATCACAATCACCATCGTCACCATTCCCATAGTCACCATCCCCATCAATACAACTGTCTTCATCCCCATCCCCATCCCCCCATCCCCCCATCCAATCACCATCCAATCACCATCCTCACCATCCAATCACCATCCAATCACCATCCAATCACCATCCAATCACCATCCCCACCATCCAATCACTATCCCCCCATCCAATCACCATCCTCACCATCCAATCACCATCCAATCACCATCCTCACCATCCAATCACCATCCAATCACCATCCCCACCATCCAATCACCATCCAATCACCATCCCCACCATCCAATCACTATCTCCATCATCCAATCACCATCCAATCACCATCCAATCACCATCCTCACCATCCAATCACTAGCTCCATCATCCAATCACCATCCAATCACCATCCAATCACCATCCCCCCATCCAATCACCATCCAATCACCATCCAATCACCATCCAATCACCATCTCCATCATCCAATCACCATCCAATCACCATCCAATCACCATCCAATCACCATCCAATCACCATCCAATCACCATCTCCATCATCCAGTCACCATAACCATCGTCACCATTCTCACCATCATCACTGTCATCAGTGCTGACATCTTGGTAAGAGCCCTCAGGGTTTCGTTTCCACTTTCATTTCCATCTTCCCCTCCCCTGCCCTTTCTTATCTTTCCCTTTCTCCTGGCCCTGCTGTCCCCAGAGCCAGCCCCCCCTCTGTCTCTCTGTCTCTGTCTCTTTCTCTCTCTCTTTCTCTGAGACTGAGGACACTTCACCTTGTCATGATTAACTGGCCCATGGGAACAGGAGCAGTGGGCTTTTCCCTTTCTCTGTTGGGACTTGGGGTGGAAACATTTTCAGAGGGGTTTGAGGCCTTGGCAAAGCCGTCTTTCCCTTCCCTCCTGTGAGCTTCACAGTAGCAGGGGAGGCAAGACAGATTAGCTGGGATGGGACAGCATGGGGAGGGTGAGTGTCCGAGTGCCGCTCAGAAATCTTTCCTCCCAGGGATGCTGGGGGATGGAAGAGTTTGGATTTTATCCCTGACTCCACGTCATTTCTTTTGTCACCACACCCTTGCTCAGTATATAGCTGCCATCTCCCTTCTTAGACAGATACTATCTCAAGGGTGTGCTCCTAGACAGGGCTCAAATGGGGGGCCATCTATCATCAGAATGGCCCCTGCGATGTGACCATCCCCCTACTCCGACATGCCAGGTCTTGGGGACCTGAGACACTTCAGTCATTCTCCCACAAGTTCCATGACTTGGGGAACATAAGAGAATCTACAAAACAGAAAGAAGGGCTTCCTTGCTGTTTTCATAGGGCAATGCAAGGGACAGATACAGGATAGAAGTGGAGCTGGGAAAGTCTGAACAAAGCCATCAGTGAGACACCCATACTGCTGTGTGAACTCTGGTTCTTCAAGCAAAACATGCAGTGTGACAGTCAGATGGTCAGTTTGCCATGGTGGACATTTCCAGGGATGAATCGCAAATGTTGGGCATCTGGTCCTCAGACCCCACTACGAGCAGGCTGACCTGAGGACTCCATGCTTAGTAGAAACAAACCCAGCAGGGACCCTATGCTCCTGTCCCTTTTCAAGTAGAGGTGTCAAGGCTCAGTGGGATGTGGGATGTGGCAATGGAGAGAAGAACAGAAGAGACACAAACCCCGGACACAGAGGACTGGAAGTAGGTAGGACTCAGGAGGAGACGATATGGCCTGAGCTTCATCATTTGTGGTAAGAACTGAGAATTGAGGAGCAAACACCAAGATTCACCACCCATGGGGCTGGGGTGATAGTTCAGTCAGTGAAGTGTGTGCGATGCAAGCAGGAAAGCTGTGTTCAATCCTTAGCCCACAGAAAAAGCCAGGTGAGGTGGCTGTGCTTATAATCCCAGCACTGGGGAAGCAGAGGCAGGCAGGTCCCGGGACTCGGTGGCCTATCATCAGTGATTTTTAGGTTAAGCTGTCCCCAAAGAGACGATTATCTCCTGAGGAATGACCCCTAATGTGACCTATGACCTCGATGTGCACTACAGAGTGGCGAAGGGGTGGCCACAGACTATAATCATGGAGTTTGTACCCACAGGGCGGGGGAGGGAAGACGGTAGGGGAGGGGGGTGTAGTGGACACATGAGCTAGCAGGGCCTTAGGAATTCTCCACCCATTTCTTGTGTCTCTCCAGATTCCTAGACCTCGGGCTCTTCTTCCCTACATTACTAATTACTTGTAATACTGATGTATTTTAAAAGGAAAATCCCTGAGTGATACAAACAAAGGCACTCTTAGCTTTCCCAGGGGTTCAGAGTGAAATCAAACGCCCTCCAGGTGGAGGAGAGCCGGAAGACTCAGGAAAAAGCAAAAAATGACATACTGGAAGCAGGGACGGCTGCTCCAGGCACCCTAGTGCCCTACCCCTGGGAACAAGCCTGTGTTCTCTGGGACCACAGAGCCAGCATCTCTATTCCAGCTACTTAGATAGTCTCGGCAATATGAGCTGATAAAAATACAAGAGGTCCAGGTTAAATGAGAAAAGCTATTATTTTACCTAAGACACAAAGATTCTCAGTAAAGGTATTCACCCCCACGACCCAAAAAAAGGTGTTCTCTGTTTATGACCTCCACAACTAGCTGAATATCCCATTTTTCTTTTATCCTTCCACCCCACATGTTGGCTGAGGAGAAGCCATCTCTGAAGTTTTCTTTTTTCATTTTCCCCCCCACTTTTTAAAAAACTGTTAACCCAAATTTCCAGAAACTCACCAGCCCACTGATGCAAATTAGTCCATTTGAAAATAAATGTCTCTGGCTGTTTTTCTCTCCCTGGATTTTGTCCCTGACTGGGGTAGCCATATTCTTCCAGCTCTGTGCTCGCCACTCTCTCGGCCATGGAGAGAGCTGCTGAGGCCTGCCCTGGGAGCAGAAGCTGAGGGTGGGCCTTGGAGCCCTCTACTGGTCAGTTCCAAGTGGCAAACATGGCCTCTCCAGCCCCCCCTCCCCCGCTTTATCCCCCCTTTGTGAGCCCTGTCTGGCTTTGTGCCTACTTGAGAACAAGTAACATTCAGTTGTTGGGTCCCTTTTAACCAAACACTCACCCTGGCTCTGGCTTGTCCAAATTCCAGTCAACCAGTCACGAAAAGTCCACTGTCTCTGGACTTTTCCCTCTTCCCACACTGTCCTGTAGGTTGGGTCTCTGAGGAAAACCATCTCCTAGAGGACCGGATAATTCTAGAGGGTGTTGACCAGTCTTCAATGGCCCCTTCAAAGAGGGGCAGTTGACTCCTTTTCAGGCTCCATACCAAGCAGCAGCGCTGGGTCTGCCTTGGTGGTTGCCAGGCCCTAGCCTGGGCACAGCCCAGGGTAAACATGCATTAGCAGAATGAATATTGGAAAGACTGAGGAAGGGAGCCCCCAAGTCAGAGTTATTTTTAAATAAATAAATAAACAAACAAACTTAAATAAATGGCCTTCATGGTTGAGAGTACTTGGGGCTTTTCCAGAGAATTCAGGTTCAGTTCCCAGCACTCACATGACAACTACAGGGCTGTAAGTACAGCCCCACAGGATCTGATATCATCTTCTGGCCTCCATGGGCACTGACTGCATGTGGTGTAGGAGACCCATGTGCATGCCTTTAATCCCAGCACTGGGAGGCAGAGGCAGGTAGATCTCTATGAGTTTAAAGTTAGCCTGGTCTACGTAGTGAGCCCCAGACCAACCACATAGAGAGTAGAGAGACCTTGACTCAACCTGCCCCCCCCAAAAAAAACCCAACAAAAACAAAGACAAAAAAGAAACGCTACATCCAGGCAAAATACCCCCCGCACACGCATGCACGCACACACGCACTGATAATTAACAGCAAAAAGACATGGGCTGGAGATGTAGCTCAGTTGGCACCATTGTGCCTTGCCTAACATACATAAAACTCCTGCATAAGACCCAGGCATAATGAAGCATGCCTGTAACGCCAGGCCGTGGGAGGTGGAGACAGGAAGGTCAGAAGTTTAAAGTCATCCTCAGCCCTTCAGCAAGTCTGAGGCCAGCTTGGTATACATGAGAGCCTGTCTATGAAATAAAACTAAAATGTTTAAATAAAGACACTTTATTTACAGATAATACAAAATAAACCAAAATAAACCACAGGACAAACTACTGGGTAGGGAGGGGTGGGGAGGGGAAGGGATGATAGCCATCCTCTCCATCCCAGAGTAACATATAAAAAAATTAAAAAGGCCTGGGCAGGGGCTGGACTGGAAGCACCTTTGCTGATGGGGGTTGGGCCTGCCATCCTCAGCCACATTGTTCTAGAGCACAGTAGACACTGACTCTCCCCTTGGAGTCCCAGGCCTGGCAAACACGGGGCATAGCTACAAGGACAGTTAGTGGCCATTGCAGAGGTTCCCCAGCTAAGGACCCTGGCTTCTTACCTAAAGGGCTGGGGAATCGGTAAGTGGGTAAGTGACTTTAGGGGCAGGCATGGGGTTGGCGTTATTGCACTGCTCCAGCCAACTTCCTCCTGGCCACGGGAGAGGTCTACACTGGGTTCGGGAGCAGCCATGTCAGGGCAGGAGTGTGGGGTCTTCAAAGAGATGATGTTGTTGAGTCTACCACCTCACGGCCGTTGCAGACAGTGGGAACAAACTGGGATCCAGACCCTAGAGAAAGGTAACCAGAGGTTGGGACTGACTGCAAGAGGCAGCAAGAGGAGCAGTGCTATAGAGGTGAACATCCTCCCGCCTCTCGCTTGTGTCCAGTGTTACCTTGAGGGCATCCCATTCCCAGACAAGGAATCTCAGCATAAAGTCCTGGGGAGTGGACTTCATGCCTGGGAGCTAGGCAGGAGAGGAGACCTAGGAGGGGAGGGTTTAGGATGCTAACCTTGACCAAGGTTGGCGCTGGCCCTGGGGGCAGCACTGCCAAAGCGGCTGGTAGGTGTCCGGTGGCTCACCACATTCTTCTGTGGCTGGAAAAGGATGATATGCAGCTTGGGTGCGAAGAGGCAGCCGAGCACCACAGAGCCACTGAGGCTGACTGACACACACATGGTAGTGGTCTGTACCTGGGGGGGGGGTGAGTGAATGAACAGGCCACAGGTCAAGGAGACTACTCCAAGAACCTGGGCCTGGGCCCATGACCCCTTGCCTAGGCTGAGACAGGGAAACATAGTAAGCTTCCACCAAACAGCCCCTTGGCAAGCCTCAGGAGAGGATGGTCACAATCCCAGTGTCAGCCCCAGTCACTCGTTTTCCAAGGCACACCAGGATTGTAGCTGTGTTGTGAACATGAAAAGGCGCATGTATGCATAGGGGTGAATGCATGTATGGAGCAGGTATGGAGCACATTTGTGTAGATGCCTGCATATCAGTGTGGGTGTATGTGTGCGGTAATGAGTCTGCAGGGGAGTATGTTCAAGTGTTTGCGGGAGGGGAGGAATGTACCCGTGGACAAGATTTGTGTATGTTCTATGTGTGCCAGGATGTGTGTGTACACACTTGTAGATGCATAAGGGAATGTGCAGGCATCTTCATGTTTGCAGGCATGTGTGTCTGTGCACAAGTGTGTGCATGCATGGTTGACTACTGTGTATCTCTGGTGAATCTTTAGTTGCCTATGATTGGCATGCAAATGTAAACCATATGCAAATACAGGCTGAGTCAGAGCAGATTCCCTCCCCGGCCTTGGCCTCCACTACCCAAGCAGGTGGCCCAGCAGGTGCAAGCAGAGCCAAGCCAGCAATCCCCGCCCCCACCCCACCCCCACCCCCGCCCATCCCGCCCCCAGCAGTGCACCACCACACCTCTGTCTTAGGGAAAGGACCCACGCCAGGGCTTTTGCCAGTTTCCCAGTTCCTTTCACTGTTAAGACCATCAGTTTCGACCCTTCTCTGGACTCCCACACTGAGTCGGGTGGAGCCTGGAACTGACTTCCCGTGTCTCTATTTCATCATTTAAACAGGGGAGCTGTGGGACTTACTTGAGTCATGAGGATTAACCAAGATGACCATCTTATTATTCAGAGCTCAGCTCACCTGCCACCTCCACAGACAGACCTTCCCAGGCCATCTCATCTGAAGTAGCTGTTGCCTGTTGGAGCTGAGGACACCCCCTTGAGACACTCAGTGACAGTTGGAACCTTTTGCTTGAAAGCCACCAACTGGAGTACAGTTGTCACCTACTTTGATTTTTCTCAGCTCTCCTCCTGTGGCTCCTACCCCTCCCTTTGCTTTTCTTCATTTGTTGGCCACCCCCTCCTCCATCTCGAGATGACCCTTCACTGTAACAAGGCAGGGCCTACACTCTGCAACCCCAGCTCTTCTCAGGATAGGGGAGGGCATCAGAGTCCTGACAGCTGACCGCCCCTGACACCCTAAGCTCCCACCTCCCTGGACATTTCTCCAAGCTTTCTTTCTCCCTTAAACCTCTCACCATTTGACTTCTTGAAACTTTAGAGTTTACAGTAGATACAATGAGACAGATATCAGAAAGGAGTGTGGCTCTAGCACTCCACCCCCTCCTGCTTGTGCAACAGACGGCTCACCCGATAATCACTGGAGGTGACATAGAAGATGGGAAGGAAAGCCAGCCAGATGATGCAGGTGGTGTACATGGTGAAGCCAATGAACTTGGCTTCATTGAAGTTCTCCGGGCACTTTCGGGTCTTGAAGGCATAGAGCGTGCAGAGAGCAATGAGGAGCACGTTGTAAGCCAGCGAGCCGAGCATGCTTGCGTCACGGTGGTTACAGCGCAATGTCACTACTTCCCGCCGCTCAGGGGCTGTCTCCTTGCCTATGCCTGGTGCCTCCACCACCAGCCAGGCAGCAACAATGAGCAGCTGGCCTGAGATAAGTGCCAGGCAGATGGCCACCTGTGAGGCAGGACTGATGAAGCGTGGCCGCTGGGCACCCTCCCGGGCCCCGCCAAAGATTCGAGCAATGCGGTTGGTCTTGGTGAGGAGGGCTGAGTAGCAGACAGAGAAGGCCGTGCCCAAACCGAGGCGCCGTAAGGTACACACTGCCGTGGAAGGCTTGGCAATGAAGATGAAGGTCATACAGTAGCAGAGGAAGACACCGCCCAGCAGAATGTAGCATAGCTCTCGACCAGAGGCCTTGACCACCGGTGTGGCATTATGCCTCACGAAGACACCCAACACAAAGAGGGTGGCCAGGGCACCTAGGCAGGCAATGGTGACAGGTCCCACTGCCCAGGCATCACCCCAGCGGATATACTCCTGGGGTAGCTCAAAGCAGCCAGTCAGACTGGCATTAGGCCAATAGCCTAGGCCACAGTCAGCACAGGTGAACTCATCCAGCCGGTACTCATAGGGCTGACAGGGGATGCAGAGCCAGCAGCAGACCTCACCGGGCTGCACACTCTTCACCTCATTCTGAAGGCAGGGCTCACTACAGCGAGAGGCAGGAAGGGGGCCGGCGGATGGGGAGGCCCATGGGATGAGGCTAGTGTCCAGGGTCAGACCTTCTGCCCAGTAGCCTACCTTCTGGTAACGATAGCGTCCACTGCCTGCCCGCAGATAGGTGAAGATGTTATAGCGGCCAATACCATCACCGAAGCGGTCAAAGCGGACCTCGTTGTGAGTATCCGCTGGGCGGAAGGGGGCTGAGATGGAGGAGAGAAGGAAAACGTTAGAATGATGTGTTACTCTGATGTGACTGCAACCTTCACCCTCAGATGCAACCTGAACTCCCTTTCCAACACGGGAGCCCATTTTAACCCCAGTTATTTTTTTAAGACAGTTTATAACAAACTACAACCCTACACTCCAGCATCAAACCTTGGCTCTCACCACCCTAAGCCCCAAATGGGTGTTTACCAGTCCTGTTATGACTTGCCAAACCCAATCTTAGACTTTAGTCTTCAAGCTCTTAACTTTATCACAACACACAACATAGATCTCTCGCAAAAACTTACCAGAGATCCCAAAGCCAAACCAGGTCTCTAGCTGCAGCACCCATTCCAGCCCCAGTCAGTTCTAACTGATCCATTGCAAAACAGAATCCCAACTTCAGTGACCACCTGACCACCGCCTTCCACAGAAGGACCACTGCCACTCTCTGTCCCCTTATACCCTCCTGTGACCCAGCCAGGCTTAGAGGCACAACTACAGCCACCCTTGATCCAGTGAGAAATCAGGGCTCCAGCCAGCACATGAGATGCCAAGGGCCTCATAAGTGACCAGACTGGCATCTGCCCAGCCCCTACTTCTTCCACTTAGACTCCAAGTTCTCACAGTCTAACTCTGCACAGCCACAAAATACATCCAGGCCCAGCAAAATCTCCAACATCAACTCCACGAGACCTCCGGCTCTAGCTCAAACCCCTACCTGATCCTTATGATAACTCTGGGTGTTGATCTTAGTGGAATTACCCTCAACACAGGCACAGTTTCCACAGCTACAGAGCTGGCCAACTCCAAACAAGAAGAAAAAAGTGTATCTTTTGTTTTTGAGAGAGTCTCTGTAGCCCAGTTGGCCTTGAGTTCACAGCCCTCCCTTTGCATCAGCCCTCTGGTGCTGAAATTAGAGGCATGAGCCATCATACCTAGCAAAAACATTTATTTTAAACATTCAGTTAGGAGCTGGTGAGATGGCTCAACAAATAAAGGTCTTGCTGTCAAGCCTGATGACCCAAGTTGGATTCCTGGTAGATGAATGATCAATTAAAGCAACAGGAAGATGAGTGCCTTCACTCATTTGGGAATTCCGTGCCATTTCAGATAAGGGATCAGCACCCTCAGACTTTGGTACCCACAGAGATCCTAGAAGCAGCCTATTGCTGAAAGCAACTGTCCATTTGGTCTGAGTCTTGACCAGTGATTCTATGTGCCATTCCTGGCAGCTTCTCCCACTGCACCGTCAAAGAGTCTTTCTGAAACCAAGCACAGTGGTTCTGAGGCTCTTGCTCTTCTTAAAACTTTTGCTTTTAGCTGGGTCTGGTGGCGCACACCTTTAATCCCAGCACTCGGGAGGCAGAGGCAGGAGGATCTCTGTGAGTTCGAGACCAGCCTGGTCTACAAGAGCTAGTTACAGGACAGCCTCCAAAGCCACAGAGAAATGCTGTCTCAGAAACAAACAAACAAACAAACAAAAAACCCAAAACTTTTGCTTTGAGAACTCTTGGCTACTTTGGGTAGAAAAATCAAGATTAGGACAGGTGTGGTGGTGCACACCTATAATCCCCGCACTTGGGAACCTGAGATGGAAGAATTGCCATGAGTTTGAAGCTTTTGGAAAGTCTAGGCTATATAGCATGACCTTATTTAAAAAACAAAAACAAGGGGCTGGAGAGATGGCTCAGTGGTTAAGAGCACTGACTGTTCTTCCAGAGGTCCTGAGTTCAATTCCCAGCAACCACATGGTGGCTCACAACTACCTTGAGTGAGATCTGGTGCCCTCTGCTGGCATGCAGGCAGAAGACTGTATACATAATAAATAAATAAAATCTTAAAAAAAACAAAAACAAATAAAAAACAGGTTTACAAAATCCATCAAGATTAATAATAGAAGTTTCACCTAAATAGGATGTCTTCCCTGTGGTTCACCCTCAACCTACCCTGATTTAGACTCTCACTCTGGCTGGGAATCGGTGGGGTTTCCCTGGCCAGATAAAGAGGCAAGAACTAGAGGATAATGTCCAAGCAGCAGTCAGGGATATTAGAGTCAGGACCAGTCCAGATTACACTTTCTGGAATATTCCTCAAAAAGTGGAACCTCAGCCCTGACTCTAGCTGGGGTCCTCTGCTTATGGTCCCTTTGTCCTAACTTTACACAGCCCCTGACTATGTCCTTGTGTTACATCCTATGTTTCCTTAGCCAAGAAATGGAACCTGAAGGCCACCAGACTAGCAGACACTGGCCGGAACTAGTACCGTCAAACTTGACATTGAGCACGAAGTCTTTGTAGAGGCGGCGCCCATTGACAGGTCTCATGGCATCACAGAGGTGGGTGGTGTTGGGACAGAGGGCTCGGTGCATGTTATGCAGAGCGTGGGCCATGGCATACACTGCGTTGACCACAAACATGATCTTAGACTCCTGTTCAAAGGGCACGGACCGCAGGGAGTGGGCTGCACAGTTGCGCTGTCGGAAGCTGCAGTGGAACCTTTCCTCCCAGAACTCACGGAACCAGGGGTTCCGGCTGTTGTTCCAGGGATCCAAGCTCTGGAAGTAGGAAGCAAAGTCACTGATGGGATAAGAGGCCAGCTCAATGGTGATGGCACCCTCTGCAGCCCCTTCACTGCCTGCTACCACACTCTCCAGGGCTCCCCAGCCATCGCTGGCCACCCAGGTAAAGCTGGCATTGAGGCGCTGGGTGGCTGCAAGCAGCTCACGGGCATCCTCAGACCGTGTGAAGAGCACAGCGACCCGGGCACTGGGCTTCTGCAGCAGGGCTCGAACCACACCCTCGAAGGCTGCCCGGCTCATGGCACGGCCCACCTTCTCCGAAGTGGCCACACAGATGTTTCGAGCACGAGCCTCCAGCTCAAAGGCCTCAATGCCTGTCTCACCATAATCACCCTCAGATGCCACCGTAGACACGTATGTCCAGTTGAAAAAGCGGAGAATCTCAGCCATGGCCTTGGCCTGGAAGAAGTCTGGAGGCACAGTACGAGCAAAGTAATCATAACGGGACTTGTCGCTCAGCTTGGCACTGGTGGAAGCATAGCTGATCTGTGGGATCTGAAACAGCCGCAGGAGATTGGCCACCTGGGCAAGGGTAGAGAGGGTAAAGGTCAGAGACCAGTTTAAACAAGTGTTAGAGTCAGTCCCCATACCTATGGGATCTTGGGACCAAGTGTCCACAGGCTATCCCTGAGGGTTCCCTATCTATGAGTCTGAATTTGATGCGTCTTCTGCCTAGGAATTGAGGGTTTCTCTCCTCCCCAAAGGACTGAGAGGGAGAACAGTCATGGCCATGAGCTGCACCTGAAGCAGATGCAGGGCAGGGGAACCAAGGAAGGCCTGGGGCAGACAGAGGTTGGCACTCGGCTGCATAAGTATAGAGAGACAGTGGTGGCACCTGGGATACTCAAAGATGCCAATCTCTCTTTTTGTTTGGTGCCCTTCTTAAGTGCCAGTTCTCATGGGAGGCTGGAAAAATGTCACCCCAAGAAGAAAAGCCTAGATCCTTGCTCCATGGTTCAGGAAGCCCAAGTTGGTCCCAGGGCCAAGACCCTGTGATTGGGATACGGGCTCTCAAATGGTCTAGAGCTCAAATGGCTCCTCACACATTTTTGTCCTCTGTACCCCTCTAACAAAAGTCCTCTTGAGCCTTGGATTCTCATGCTTGAATCACAAGTTGCTGAGCAGCTGAAAATGGTCTGTGTGGAGGTTCTAGCAGGTGGAAGCCAACGGCGACATGTGCAAGGCAGAGGAGCTGGGATGAGGTGGAATCATTAATGGGTTAGCATAACCTAAGGACTAAAGGCTGGGTCTCTGCTGAGCAGAACAAGAGAAAAAGGCAGCCTGACTCTGAAGGATGGGCCCCGCTAGAGAAAGGTGTGTTGGGATGGCATGCATGGGCCCTGGAGAAAACTGTGGGAAGAGGAGTTGCTGATAAAGCGCCCCAGAGTCCCCTGAAGACAGCCACAGGAGGTTGCCCACCCACCCATTCCTGTCAAAGCCAGGACTACAGATATAGGTGCTGGCATAGCCACACCTGTCCAAGCAGACACTAACACTTCCGCTAGCTGGGATTAGCGAAGACAGGTTCCACCAGGTCCCACAGCTCCTGACCCTGTTTCATTTCTCCTAAACAACCATCCCAGGTCAGGGGGCTAAGCGGCGATGGCAATGGCTTCTCCTAAGGAAACCGAGGCTGTCACCAAGGTCCCCAGATAGTTCCCAGCCCTGGTTCAAGTTCTGCTCTGACCTCTCTGCATCAACACTGGACACAGACACGAGAGGACATGGGTGAGGAGACCCAATCAGGAAGGAAGAAAGATCCCAGCTAGGCCAAAGCATCCAAGTAAGGCCAGCATTCTAGAATACGGTGGCAAGTGGGCTGGATCCACAGCTGAAGCCTAGCGGGGAAAGGGGAGGGGGCACCCTCTGCTGACCCCTTGTGGAAGAACAAGTGGTGCAGGTGGGGTCCCTAACCTTCCTCCTCCCTCCAATTCTGCATCACCTGAAGACCTTAGGCTATGCTCCCCATCTACACTCTCACCTTGTTTCTTTGGCTGCTCCAGGCTTCTGTCTGTCTATCCTGTCAAATCCAGATAGAAATGACCTGACAGACTCAGCTGACAGCCCTGATTTCATTCTTCATTTTTGCTACCGCATTGATTTATGACCTGCTTCCCCCTGAACCTGTTTTCTCGCCTATAAAATGGGCTAATACTGACAGCAGCTCTCATTGACTATGCTCTTATGACCTGCCAGGTCCTGTGACACACACTCATCTCCTGAAATTTCTACTACAAATGCAAAAGTAGAAAGTGTTATTAATCTTATTTAATAAAGAGGAAGCTGAGACATAGAAAAAAGAACCTGTCCAGAATCATGCAATTAGTATGATGGGGAGCCAGGATTCAGTCCTGAGATTGACTTCAGAGGCTGCCTAATAATACTTTGGGGACATTTAATATCTATCGGGTGTGTGTGTGTTCGCGCGCGTGTGTTAACAGGATGATTCTGTTTCCTCTCCCTTCCTGAGAGGAGTTTCTCTTACACAGTCTCTAGAAAGAGACCCTATTATATGGCCTATTCTTGCCCTTTTGTAAGAAACTAATGAAAGGATGATGCTTGGTACCTTCCCAACGCTTCCATCCAGGAAGTCCCTGCTCATCAGGAATGCTGGATCACCCTTTGCAGCCCCCCTTCCTAATACCCATTTGGGTGATTTCCACATACCTGGATGGAGACATCACTGTAGGAGCCACCAATGACACCGGTGATGGCTGTGGGAGCGTCGCTATGGGTGGCATAGGAACCATCAGGACAGATGTGGCGTGAGCCATCAGCACCACGACTGAGTGAAGCACGCACAAAGTCCAGTGCCTGCTCCAGGGCGTGAGTATCCTTGGAGCAGCTGTCGAGGATGTGAGCACCCAAGCGCACACCAGGCAGCAGGTGGGGGTCGCGGTTGATGCGGTCCAGTGCAAAAAGCATGGCCTCTAGGCGCTGTATGCCACGGTGCTCATTAACAGGACCACATTCCTCTGTTGGGCCACCTTTCTGGTGCACTGGGAACAGCCCACCCAGCACCAGGTCCCCCTCCAGGGTCAGCACCTTCTTGGCCGGGCCCTCAGCCACAGCACCTTGCAGCAGCAACAGTGCCAGAAACCCAAGCAGTGATCCCATGGCCCCAGAGAGGATGGTTAGGTCCAGCAAACCGGGGTCTTCAAGGGATGAGGATGGACTCAGCAGAGGCAAAGAGAGGAGGAAACAGGGACCAGGAAAGGACAGACAGGAAGAGAGATGAGAAGAGGGCCAGCTCCTGCAGAGAGATAGAGAGACAGACAAACAGGGAAAAGTAGAACCAGAGAGTGGCTGCTCCCTTTTGTTTACGGCTTCCCCTCAGAATCTGTTCCTCCCCACATACCCTTCCCAGGTACTCAGGAGTCATGAGGAGAGTGATGTCACTAACTATGCTGAGAAGCTCCTGGCCTACCCCCATAGGTCTGACTCTCAGCTTTGCCCTAATCTTGGCTAGAGATGGGCTCTGCGTCCCTACTAAACTCAGCAGAGGGCAGGAAGGGTGACAGTGGGGGCCCAGGCAGAGGATAGGGGATCCTGCCATTGCCAAATTCTACATAAACCAAAGGGCCTACGCTAACCCCCTAGGAAATCCATACAGTAGTGGCTGAGGCCATGGTAGTTACATACTCAGAGGTCTGGCTCCCATCCTGAACCTTGGGTTTCCAGAGCAGGGGTATTGGAAGGCCCGTCATGGGGAGGGAAGAATCTCTATGGGATAGTTCCCAGCCCAAGAGAAACTGAAGCCCAGGGGGAACACCCAGGGTCCTAGACTCTGGTTCTTAAAGGGCCAGTCCCCAAAGTCTCCTGAATGAGAAAGAAATGGAGACCCTCAGGGCAATGAGACAGTAAGGGGGAGGGACTGACCCCAGAGAGAAGGTACCATGTAGCTAAAGGTCTCAAGTCAGCGGAGGAAATGGATGTGGATGCATGTGTGTCACAGGTGGGGAACAATTAACCTGGTGAGACCTCTAAACAGGGATGGAGCTGACTTGCAGTTGCCCAAGCTTTACACGAAAAGCTGTTGGAGACTTAGCTTCTCTGTCTCTCTTCACTCACTCCAAGCCCAGAGGATGTCATTTCCAGCTTTAGCCCTCTCAGCCTTTGACTGACCTTAGAGTTCCCCTCCCATCCTCTTTAGCCTGCATCCTATCATCTGTACCTAATCATCCAGCCTATGTTAACCCTACACAGGCAGGCTCTTGAGAACATGCAGGCTTGGAGAGGGGCACACCTTTCCTCAGGATTGGAAAGGAAACTACAGCTTAAGAGGACAGCAACTAGTTCAAGGACCCCCGTCCTGGCCACAAAGACTAAGGTTTCTCATTGGACTAGTCTTCTGCTGGTGCTAAGGCAGGGGAACTGGGAGCCTGGGAGCCCAAAGAAGCAGCTCAGCCAGGCAAACAGGAGAATCAGGGGTGAAGACTAACACAGATGGGCCAGAAACCCAGGGGAGGCCCTGATGGAAGCTGAGGCAGAGAAGGGGGCAGAACCTGGGAGTCCAACCGAAAGGCAGGACCACAAAAATCTGAGAGGGCAAGCGAACCTTAGAGGCTGAGACAAAGACAGAGGCACAGACAGAAAGAAGGACCAGAGGATGGTAGAGCCGGAGGAACTGGGAAGCGCGATGCAGGGTGTGCGTTCTCTTGGGAAGAAAGGCGGGGTGCCCGGGACGGTCTTCCCGCTTCCTGGAGCTCCCAGAAAGCGCTGTCTGGATGCCTCGGTCCGAGTGCTCCAGAACTCGAGGACCGGCGGGGCCCCGGGATGTGGGGTCAGGGCTAAAAAGGTTGGCAGTGGCCGCAGCACCACAGGCTAACCCTACCTGGCGCGCCCAGCTCTGGCGCGGGGCTCCGGTTCCCGCTTGCTGGCTCTCTCGCTGGCTCTGCGCTCTCCGCCCGCCCGCCCTGCCTCTTTCAATCGCGGCCTGCCCCGCCCCGGCCCCGGCCCGGCCCGCCCCAGCCCCTCCTCCGTTCCTTCGGACTCCTGGTCCACCTACCCTCCACCCCTTCGCCGCCCCAATTCGGCCTACACCTCCCGTTTTGCCGGACCTCTGCAGGGTTCCCAGCCCGGCGCCTCCAGCAGCCTCCAGCAGATCCTGCTCTTGACAGATCCGCAGGGCCTGGAGCTGTCCACCGTGTGGTGCTGAATCCCCGGGCGCTCCCACTCTGCGCTGGAGCAGGTGCCTCTCAGGCCCCTCTGCCCCTCAGTCAGACTGGGACCCAGCAGGAGGCACTGGCTGGGGGAAGGTCACTGAGCTAGCACAGTGAGCATATTGTTATGGGTTCCTATATGCCACAGAGTAAGAGGTGGACCCTGGGGTTGAGAGGTAACACTGGAGCATAGATAGGTAAAGGGTACATAGGAAGCAGGTGGGGGTCCTTGCTGTTTTCCCAACCATTCCCTCCACCCTGTGACGGAAGCTCAGTCTACATAGTAGACAGGCCCCATATAAGAGCTAAGGCCTGAGTCACTAGGAAGAAAAGATTAGGAGGAGGAGAGGTCAGAGGATGGGACCTCCCCTTCCTTCCCATTAGATGACCTTTAAAGCTGCTACCCCTCCCCCCTGGATCTCTGCTCTTATGTGCAAAGGGCATTTACCTTAGAGGTATCAGGCCATGGGGGTAGAGGAGCTTCGGGGCAAAGGACTGGAATTAACCCTGAGGGACCTGCTGGGTCTGGGTTAGGGGTTAGAAGGGCAGGGAGTGGGGGGTAGAAGGAGAGGTGGCTGAGGAAAGGCTCCAAGAACTGGCTGCTGCGTAGGAGCTGGAGCCTGAGCAGAGGGAGGACAGCTCTAAGAAGATGCTCTTGACTCTTCCCTCCCACAGCAGGATGGGGAAGGACACCCCTGGGTAGGGGTGGTGGAAAAGCTCTGGAGTGCCAGGCTGTGCTGAAGGATCCATGGAGAAGGTCTGTGTTCAGATTTGGCCTCTGAGCTTGTCCTATGGGGCCCCAGCATCCATACACCCGACAAACACTAGGGCCCAGCATTCCTACCCAGCCCTCCAGCACTGACCTGCCTTCCACAGGTGTCAGTGGAAGCAAGGTCAGCTCAGATACATGCAGATGAAATGCCATGGCCAGACCCCTTAGGCATCCCTCCCTTCAAGGGCATGTGGCATTGGAGGAGGGGGATGACATATAGGCCTTTTCCCTGGACACAGAAACCAGATGCCCCTATCAGCTTTTAAACAAAACAGACACATCAAACGCAAACAAACAAGCTCAACCACTAATGGGAGACAAGGTGGTAGCGGGATGAGGGCTCAGAGCTGTCAGACAAAGCTGGGGAGACAGACTCGCTGTCTTCCAGATCCAGCTCTGCCACCGGCTGCTCTCACCCTTTGGCTGGCTCAGAGAGACTGCTCCCTGAGGTGAGTGAGTGATGGGCCAGGCTCTCAGAGCAGAGGGGATGACAGCAGGAGGGTGCTGAGGTGAGAAACTGCAGAGCTCTCCCAGCCATACTTCCAGCCCACTCACCAAGGCAGCCTCACCAAAGACACAGGACTTTCTACACAGATGTTGATGTACACAGAAGCGGTACAAGAAGCCCATCACATGGCCTGCAGCAAGCAAGCTGCAATAGCCCGCTGCAGCACAGATGACACTCAGCTATGAAGCCACTACTCCTAGCTGGGCACACAGACAAGGACATACTCAACCAAACAGTCATATCCGTGCTTAGGTATACAGCTACAGATACATAAATGTAGCCATAACTATACATGTGGATAACACCCAAAAATCTGTGTATATACATATACATACAACTGCACACACTTAGTCACATAGCCACAGCAGTACATACACATGGATATACAGCCATACAAACATGCCTGCCCCAACACAGCTGTAACCATGGACACACAGCTACACTCATAGCTTTATACACAGAGGCCGAGTAAAGCAATTTTACATATAAACATACAACTGTATACACAAGAACATACCCAACTGTCTATACAAAGTCTATGAAAATGCTTTCATCTAGCTACATACATATATAATGTGTATATAATATAAATGCAACCACATAAACAGAAGGAACAGCAACATACACACATAGCCATATAGCCATCCTCACACATGTACAGCCATGTCCAACAACAGTCACATCCTGAAGCTCACATGGACACAGCCTCCCCCATGGTATACATACACATGCCCAGGAACAAAGGCACTGGCAGGCCCAGCAGGGATGTCTTCACCCGCTGAGAAGGTCCCAGCATGAGCACAGGCACGCTGGCAGACACTACAGACACAAAGGCATCTCTTGGGTGCAAAGAGTCTGTGAGTTCCCTGCTCCTGAGACCTGGAGGGCACTCCTTGCTCTAGGAGCCCTTAGTGCTGTTGCAATGCAGGGGTGACTCTCCACTGGGGTGATACAACAGGTAATGAAGGGCCTCTAATATCCCTCTGACCAGAGGCCTGTCATGTTCCTTCCTCTCCTGCCCAATCCTAGACTATACAGCCCAATCCCAGGCTATACACAAACACTCCGCAAGATAGAACAAACACACAACTCAAATCCAGGTGAAACAAAGTAATTCGCTTTATTCTGGGTTCTGGAAGCTCCAATGAGTCTGCAAAAAGTTGGCAACCCAAGAGGTTGGTGCAGATAACAGTCTCTGGCTCCTTTGGCCCTAAGAGCCAAAAGGGCAGTGAGGATGTTTAGGCTTGGGGTAGGAGAACTCAGGCTCCTGTTACTCCTGGTCCAAGGTCCAAGCTGGGCAGGTCAAGGAAAAAGGGGGATAGAGAGTTTGCTCAGTCCCTTAGCAAACGCACCACAAGAGGGCCGAGGGCTTGTGGTTACTCCTCACCCCTCTCAGGGGTGCTGAGCTCCCGGGTAGCCCCCAGAAGCTTGGCTTCAGGGCTCAGTTGAGGTTCCCCCAAGGGCCCCTCACCCTCCAGGTCCAGCTCCTCAAAAGATGAGCCACTGGCACCCGATTCACTGTAGCTGTGCTCGCTGCGGTTATCACCATCATCCCAGCCACGGTTGCTTGCCCCAGGAGAAAGTGTGGTGGCTGAAGTCTCCCGGCTGCCAGGGCGCACCTCCAGGCTTACAGAACTGGCGTCACTTGTGTCAGCTCCTGTGGCCAGGACAAGGGAGCAGTGGTTAGCCAACTACCACATATTTTCAATTGCACCTTCCTTCAGGGTCAGGGCAAGGGCTCTACCACCAGCTCAGGAACTGAGCATGTATAGTCCACTCATGAATAATATAGCCATCCTATCTCAGGAGGCCCATTCCAGCTGCCCTCTGCCCTCTGCCCTGACTGGGGGCTGTACTGATAGAGCCAAGGGAGTTTGCAGGGTGGAAGAGAGCAGGAGAGAGGAGCAGCTGGCTGTACACTTCTCTCCCTACCCTAAATTACCTCCTGTTCCTGCACTTTTACAAAGCCACTGACCCCTACCCTCACATCCATTAAGGGCCACTCAGCCCGAGGGTGAGGAGCTGAGGGTAGAACAAAGGAGACCTAAAAAGTGTCTTCTCTACCATTCATTTTCAGGCTGTCCAGGGACAGATACAGAACATTGCCCAAGAGGCAGCAGGGCTTAAGAAAGGACCAAGAGAACTACTTTCTAGTCCATACCCCCACAAAGGCCTCCCCAAGGAACAGTGATATTCAGGACATCAGCTGGCTCCTACCTCTAACCACATTGTATCACTACATAAAGGAGGAGCTGAAGCAAGAGAATGAAGAAATCTGGAGAAACACTCACCCAGTCAAAAGGAAGAAGAGCACTAGGATGAAGCATTTAAAGGATTTTCTCCTCATATGCCTGATGCTTTTCAATCTGCCCCTTCTACTCCTTGTATGTCCTCCAAGTAAGCAGTCTTTTGTAAACCCTGTCCAGGAGCAACCTCTTGGTCCATCTCTACAAACCAGAGGCACTGAATACAGGTGGAAGATGCTAAGGAACAAAGAGCTCGGGCCTACTGTGTGCAGGACTCCAGATTGGCAGATGGCCAACACCTCATCCGAAGTGCAAGTAAAGAGAGACAGCTGTCAAAGCTGTTAAACATCATGGAAGGGCGCCTGTCTCCATGGTAGTAAGGCCCGGAGCCTGGAGCAGATGGGGACTGCTTGGTATTTACACTGGCCTCGAGCTGTCCTTGAGCCTCAGCTGGGCCTAGGGTAGTGGGGGGGGAAGCAATAGAAGGGACTGCTCCACTAATCTATTGTGCCTTCTGGGCCCTAGCAAAGGTGAGGTGAGCCCTAAAAGTACAAGACTGCTAGCCCCAAACTCTTTTTCTGTGGCCTTTGGTATGTCTCCCACAGCAGCATGTCAGAAGAGAGCTGAGTTATGGATATTCCTACTGACCCTGGGGCAGGCTCTAGTTCTTCACTCACTCACATTGATATCAGTGTCCCAAGGGCTGCCAGTCTGAAAGGCATGGGGGGGGGGTAGTTCCTCCCTAACCCCATTACTGTCAAGTTCTATCTACCCACCCACTAATGGCTCACCCAAGACCCTTGGGTGTAGAGACCAGCCTCTTCCCTTCCCACTCCTGGGCAAGAGTGATCAAAAGACAGTTTCCTTCAGCCCAGGCTCAGAGCAACAAATGAAGATGGCTGCTGGGAACAGATGGACACTACTTACAAAGGAGCTCTCCAAGGGAGGAGAGTGGTATCCCTACAACCATATAGAAGGAGGTCCCTTTGAAGAGCCTGTGTCCCTTGAAAGAGGATCCAAGGCAAAGCAAAGGAGCACCTACATTCCCAGGGCTGTTAGGCAGGGGATGCAAAGCTACCACCTTTACCCAGTTCCTCCCTCTTCCTCTGCCAACAGCCAATGCAAGGAGATCAAATATTCATCGCTTCTGTGGAGCTAAATAATACATCAATGTAATAACAGGCACAAGGCAGCTAATCACCCCCTTTCACCTCCCAGTCCAAGTCAGGGCCCCAGCAGGGAGGCAAGGAGGGACAGGCCAAGCCTTGGGTGGCCAGGCACCCACCATACATTGCTGTGTAAGTGGCATGCACCTGGAGTGGCTGCCCTGGAAGTCAGGACAGCCTCTGTCAGAAGTGGGCAGATCCCACAGCACCCACAGTAGGGAGTAGGCGGGCAGACTGGTGGGGAGGACAGGCCAAGGACCTCAGGGGTGTGGGAGCTGTGGCTGCAGCCAGCTGTATGTAGTGAGTGCCAAGCCGTCCTTTAACACTCCTGGCAGGCAGTGTTTGGGAGGGAGGGGAACTGGGTGGGTGGGCCAAGGAGGCAGGAAGCAGAGGAAGGTTGTAGGAAGGTCAAGGCACTCCTCCTTCCGACTCTGGGGGCTGCCTGGGCTTGCTGACCTTGTGCCATGTTCAGTGCCCACAGTAGGCGCACGAAGAGTATCTGCCGGGCACTACCAAACAGAAGGGAGTAGTACCCCATGGAGGTAATTAAGTGGCAGATGAAGTTAACTATGTTGGACACAAGCCCCAAGGGAGGAGAGACTGCCTCCCAGAACCCTCCCTGCATCAGCCCTGCCAACACATGTCTCTCTAGAGTGACCTTGGCTGTTGAAGACTCAATGGGCAGAAAGACTCCCAGAGAAGTAGAGGGACAGTTCCTTTCCCCACAGTCCTGTTATCAACCCTAGACTTTCTGAGTCACCTAACAGAACAGCCAAAAGTTGGGGCCCCTAAGATTACATGGCATGTTAACAACAGAGTTCCTTGCCCATGAGTGTCACACGAGATCATGGCAGGGTGGTGGAAACAGGCAAATGGCTTGTGGGCCTGAGCCTAGAGCATTCTAGCTACTAGCATGGGCTGGCTCTGGTAGCAAGGGCTCTACAAGAAGCCCTCCCTATACTGGAGACAGAAGAACACCTCGCTTCCTTTCTTACCTTTAGACCTAGGCCAGTCTCACTTCCAGATAAGCCATACCCAGATGACTTCCACCCAACTGCTTAGGTTACTAGAATTACTACTGCATCTCAAGGGAATTCAGATAAGGCCTCGTTACCTGGAACATGTGTGAATCCACATTTATGTGGATGTACATGTCTCAGAACTGGCAATTCTGCATGTGGATCCTGATGTAAGGTATTACCTTCACTTCTTTGCCAAGCAGAGTCAACCTACAACACCAGCTCCCCTAGACAGAGGAGCCCCCTCAACTGCGTCCTTAGATGTTCAGAAAGGGACTCAAGGCAGGGCCCCATCCTATTTCTCCCACCTTTGGTACCTGTGCCATCCATCTGGGCATCACTGGCCTCTGCAAGCCCCCGGGATTTCCGCTCTGTCTCCTTCACCTCTGGCACGTAGAAATCTCCTTGTCGTGCCAGTGGGCACATGAAATGGATCTGGTCTTGCAGGTAGATCTCCAGCCGAGGGTGAGCACACAGCTTCCGCTCCTACCAGTATTGCAAAATGTGGTATAGTCACTACAGGACCCTGACCAACTTGTCCCATGGGAACCCTGGGAACTGTCAATAGCCTGTTTCTTCAGGAGGAGTTAGTTGTGCTTTTCATTCCAATCTCTTCCAAGGTTTTGTTTGTTTTTGTTTTGCTTTTTTTTTTCCCCCCCAAGACAGGGTTTCTCTGTGTAACCCTGGCTGTCCTGGAACTCACTCTGTAGACCAGACTGGCCTCGAACTCACAGAGATCCACCTGCCTCTGCCTCCCAAGTGCTAGGATTAAAGGTATGCACCACCACCACCTGGTCTCTTTCAAGTTTTAACCCTCTACTGAAGGAGGCACATGAGGAGCCCTCCAAGAGCAGGACTCTACAATTTAGGAGCAGCGGTCTAATGATGGAAACCCTTAGGTAAGCATTCTAAGTCAGATGCGCTGCTTACCCTATGTGTATGTCTAGGATTAAATAGTTGGTATCATAAAACACAGGAGGCAAGAACCCCATGAACTATGTATGGCCTTAGCCACTCAAGCCAAGATCTGACCTATCTGACTTTTTATCCTAGAACTTTGTGGCCTGATCCCTGCTCTCTGTGGACAATGCTGAATGACAGAGATATTGGGTGAGGTCAGGGCCCCTGAAGCTGGGGCCTCCAGCTCCTGTGTATGGACATATTACTACAAACTGCTTTTACCACATTCCCATGGCTAGGTCTGCCACTCTCTGAAACTATCAAATATGGCTCCTGTACTTCCTTACACCTGAGCCCAGGGTTTCTGCCAAAGGAGGAAGAAGCAGAATCTGAGCTAGAGGGTGGGTACACCATGGGGGAGGCACTGAACATTATCACCTAGTAGGCTAAAGTACCAACTTCTAGGGCCCCAAGTTCTGACAGGCACTCCCCTTTGCCTGGACACAGACCAATATTTCTTGTCCCCTAGTGTGTCAAAGCAGCAGACATATGCCAAAGCTGCCCTGAGGCAGGCAGGAACCACCAGAACAGGGAGCAAGTATCTCTCGATCTAGAATTGGCTCTCCCTTTCCTGTGATGGGGCGCAATTACCCACCAAGACAACTGTGAGGCCCCTGCCCTGTCACTGCTCACCCGCCAACCTTCACAACATGGCTATTTATAGCACCTGCCAGGCTCTCACCGTGAGCTCTAAAATGAGCCTTCCACTTAACAGTAATGAGAGACTTATCGCCTGGAAAGAGAAGCCACTCCAGGACTCCACTTGTCCGCCTGCCTGGTCAACGCAAGGGTTGAGGAACCTCCTCCAATTAAAACGAGCCCATGGAGGGGAAATACAGGGGTAAGAAATCCAAAAGGAGGACCCAGCTAGGACCCTCAGTGCCAGTTAGAGAGACAGTATCCAGGAGGCAAGGTGGAGGTAGGTGGTCCAGCCTAGATCAGTAGCAGCTCAGATTCAAATTCCATACATAATCCAGGCAAAGTCTTTCCTCCTGAGTATCCATGCATCCAAACACAAAGAGAAATACCTTAGCCCTGATACTTCTAAGGTCAGTGAAACAGTCATTACTTTTACTAGTTTTGACTCTCTTTCATGCTCTCTGGGACTCCTCCATATGCACTCTCATGTCGTCTCTAAAATACATTTTAGCTTTTTGTTTTGTTTCTGATGGTTGCTTTTGTTTCTGGACATGCTTACTGAAGGCCCAGTTCTCAGGAGGAGCCTGAGAACAATGAACTGTCAGGGAAGTAACTGTCATACTGTCAAAAAGTAGGAGCCACTTGGTTCTGGGGCTCTTCCAAAGCCAGCACCTGAGGACAGGTATCTGCTAAACCTGTGCTCCATTCAACAAACTGAGCCAGGCTGCCCAAGCCATGGGGGCTCCCAGAAGGTCCAGTTCCTTCCCTAGCAGTTAAAAATAAGTAGTCCCCAGATACAGTTAGAGCATGGCATTCACCAATATCACCATACTCTGAGAATTTGAGAGGTCCAACTGGAAGCATCAATATGACCAATGGCCATCTCAAGAGTAAAGTCTTAGTCCATCCAGAGAGTCCAGAGACAATGAGGCTTTTAGCCCAGCTCCGACCCTTACCAAACTCATGCTACCTCCCAACTTTTCTTTCTGGAAGAGTCTGATGGTAATAGGAAGAGGGGGTAGTGCTCTTTCCACCCTCTCCTCTAGGCTGGGCATCAGGGTGGGCAGCACCAGACAGCCACCCTGTGCCACCTGTTCTGCCAGCCCCCTCACTGGCAGGCATCTCTGTGGCTGCTCTGCGCATCTGCCTCCTCCGGAGAGCCCAGCTCTGAAGTTGCCTGGCTGTGGACAGCCTGTTACCATGGAAACTGCATCCTCCATCCTTGCCATCGCCTTCATCTCAAAGCCATCGGGAGAACAGAGAGAAGGGGGAGACAGAGGATGGAGAGCAAACTGTGGCCTGGCTACAGTTCTCTGCCACCCCACTTCTTCACAGCCTCCTACACAGGGAGTAGAACACTAACTGCCCAGGCCTGTTTCAGACCCGAATCCAGCAGTGGCCTACCTCTTGCTACCTAACAGGCCCCGGCCCTCCCTACCAGAGGGAAGTATAAAGCTAATTAAAATCCCATTGCCTGCTCAACCCCAAATCATTAAAAACACATACTGGGTCCTGTCAAAATTCAGACTCAGAAGCAGAAAAGAAAGTGCATGTAGAAGGCAAAGGGGTGAAACTTCTTCTACCTTAGCCCTCAGGCAAGGAAGGGGCCTATAGCTGTCCCTGTTGTCCTTCCTGGAAGACCACTCTCAGCTCTGTGCTCTGCTCACCAAGCAGGAATGAGTCTAGTGAGAACTAGAGATAAAAGAGAAAGGGGTCAGAACCAGCATATGCCCTGTCCCTGATTGATCAGGCAGGAAAAATAAGCCTTTGCAATGCTAGACAGGTGCAGCCTCCAGGGAAAAGAGGGTAGCCATGGGCTGGCTTCTGGGTCCTCACTACACAGCAGGAGTTGCCGCCCAAACAGCATGCCGATGAGGCAGGAAATATTGGAAAATCATTGGAGGAAGGTGAAGCCAGCTGCCTCTCCCTCAGCTAGCCCCAGGGAGCCCTTGGAGAGCAGAATGCCAATGGCCAAGGACACCAGCTCAATACCACAAGAGCCTGGTATTGCTGGGAAAGGGAGCCCAGACAGGCCTGAAGTCCCAATCAGCCCTGGACTACCACATCCCAAGAGACTAAAAAGTAGGTGGAAGCAATGCCAAGACAAAAAAAACAAAAACAAAAACAAAAAACTTTCCTGGCCATGAGGCTATTGGTCACCTGACAAACTCCTACCCTAGAGCATCTCATTCACACACAGAGACCATCAGTTCCTCTTGAAAGGGGGAAGAGATGCAGACCTGCACAGTCTATACCACCTAACAGAAGTCAGGCAGCCATGCCAAGGTTTCAGCAGGAACTGCTAGGAACTGGATTCAGGAGTTCCAGTCCCTTAGACACACCTCCAGGCCTTCTAGAAGTGGAAATAAGAAAGGGAGACTTCAGCATATACCCTACTATTACTATACCCTCCACTAACATGGGTTACATACCCCAAAATACAGGGAGACAAAAGACAGCACCTCACTACCTTACACAAGGCTACCATCTTAAGGGTATCTCAGCCACCTTGGGAACTTACTGTTCACCTCAGGCTAAGCCCATCCCTTGGGTAGGGGCAAGTGTCTGCCCATACTACCCAATGCTCCCACAAGGCACTGGGCTGATATGGTTTCTTCTCAGGACCCACAGGTAGATCTTTCTGAATTCAGGGGTAGAGAGGTAAGAGAGGATCTGACTACATTGTGCTTTGCTCTCAGCACATCAGCCTGTGTATTGGAAGGGCAAGAACAGAAGCAGTCAGGCTAGGCTAGAAACTGAAAGGGAGTCCCACCTCCAGGCTGCTCAGGGACTAGGTCTACTTAGAGCCAGGTGGCAAATGCCCCAAATGGAGAAAACATTGGTTCAGATCAGGGTCTGTACCATGTGTCTATTACCTAAGCTCTGGGCCCATAAAAAGAGCTCTGCCTGACAGGTCCTTCCTCAGGGGGCCTCTTTGCTCACCCTTTGCTGCCGACCCTACTCCCCTCTCTGTACCAAGCTGGACAAAGACGCAGTCACACAGCCACCCAGCAGCTGTTGCATCCCACCCGAGGTAGAAGCTTCTCCTTGCTGGGGGAAGTGATGCATGCTCATTTTTAATTACATAGACCCTGAGAGGCTCCCGCCTGCACACAGAGGTCCTCACAAGTGGGGGCTCAGACCCTGGAGATCCCTCAGGCAGCCGGTCTGCACTGCATGTGCAAAGTGCTTGGGGGAGGCACAGCAGGGAGGCTACATCGAGAACACAGCACATTGTTATTATTCTGCCCAGGAACTCTGTCAACTCCCCTTTCCATAGCCCCCCGCCCCCCACCATCTCCACCAGATTTCACAAACAGCTTCTGGCCCACAACCTAAAGCTCTGTGTCAGGTCCTGGGGATCCCCAAAGCCAGCAGGGAAAGCCTATTGAAGGGTTAGAGTACCTTTCCCCCTTCCCTCCCTGTCTCTCCCCACTCCATCCTACCTCTGTCCAAAGTCTTGAAAAGTACAAGCAAAGAAGACAGTCAGGGAGGGGAGAAAAACAACACAAGTGGCATGGAAAGCCCCATACAGGTACCTAGAATCTTAGTCTAAGCTGCTGACAAATAGGTGGCTTCTCTCTGGGACTCAGTGTCTCCAATTATAAAATAAAAGAAGAATAGATACTTTCAAGAGAAGAGAAGAGAAGAGAAGAGAAGAGAAGAGAAGAGAAGAGAAGAGAAGAGAAGAGAAGAGAAGAGAGGAACTAGGAGAAACAAAAACACCATTATTTAAAGACAAGGCATTGCATATGGAAAACCACAAAAGAACAGATGATGGATAGGCCTACCATAAACATCAGTAAACACAAAGTTCACTGAAGGACAGCCCACTTCTTTGTGTGCCAGTCAACAAATTAGAAAAACACAACAGAAGCAAAAAAATCAAGACCTTCTTAGAATTAGGTTTAGCCCAGGGTCAGCCTGGGAGTCTCCTAAATGGCAGAGGATGACAGAGGAGCTAAGCAGGCATGGCCAGACCTGGATAGGAGCCTGGGGAAGACTAGAGAGGGGGGAAGTGTGAATGAGTGAGGTGGGGTGCTGTGCCTGGCACCCCAGCCTGCTGTGCCTACTGCTGCCATTGCCTGAAGACTTTTCATTTTCACCTCAGAGCTGGCAGCTCACCACACAATTTACACTTCTGTCCATCTCCCTGGTGTCACCCAGGCCCTAGCTTCCCAGGTGGCTCATGGATAGGATGGGGTGCTCAGTAACAGTCAGGTGTCAGGATGTGCTGAGGATTGAAGAGCAGGGAAACCATGATTCCCTGGAAGCAGGTACATGGGACATAGGTCTTCATGAATCCTGGTACCTGGACAGACTGCAGCCATGTCCAGCCTTTCCTTTCTCCAGAGCATAGATGGACAATATGAAACTCTAGACTTTCCAGGCCCTTATGGAAAGGGAACAGAGGACTAGGGAGCCTGGAAGCGAGATGCCCATTGACATTCAGCTAGAGCTCTGGGTGGGTCAGCCACAGGATGCCATGGCTCTCCCTTCCAAATTGGATGTTCTTGATAATACCCCTCCTACCAGAGTTTACACAGTTTACCCCTTCTCAAAGATTCAGCCACTCTGCAGTGTCTATGTAGTCAAGGACCTTGAGCCCTGCCTGGTTCACAAGCTGATAAAAATGTTGCTGACACTATCCAGCAGTAGGAAGGCTGCTCAGTGCAGATGGAGTCATGAAGCAAGCACCCGAGGGTGGAAGGATGAGTGGTAAGTGAGATAGAGAGAAACAGGAGGCGGGGGAGAGAAGGTAGCCCCAAATTTCCCAGTTCCAACTGGCACTTTGACCCCTTCTCTACCTCTCAGGGAAATCCTTCCTATTGACTTATCTGAAGGTGTCGTTTAAGGGCACACTCAAACTGCCCTATGAAACACAATCCTTTCTGCTCCCTAGTCCCAAATCCCAAGCTTTCTGGAGAAGAATAATACAATTCTTCCCTGGTAAGTCCCACCTGCCTAGGAAAGGTGTTCTCTATGAATTGGTGATGGTCCAAGCAAACAGCACCATTCAGACAGCCTCAGCCCCTAGGGTCCTATAGGGCTGCCAAGCTACAATACTCAAGCTGGTATTTTGAGAGTGGTAGCTCCCACGCCACCCCAGCAAAGGCTGGCTTTGTGCTTTCAGTCCTAGGGAAGGGAAAAGAAGAGGTGAATCCATGAAGCCTTAAAAGAGAAAGGTCTAAAACCCCATGGGTCCCCATATACCTCAATCTCCAGAAACAGTTCCCTGAGGGATGCCAGGAGGAAAGCCTTTGCATATGGATGGTCTTTGTTTTTACTTCTTGGCTTGGGGCATCTAAGAACAGCAGTTACTAAGTTCTGTTTCTCTTACCTACTCTTGAGTTTGGCTATGGCCTCCAGTTCTTCCTTCTCCTCTCCCAGCACTCACATGTCCTGCTCTGAAGCCCAGCCTGGACATTGTCACTAAGATGACATACCCCTTGGTATGATGGCAGATACTCAGATACCCCCATGGCTCCCTGATATTTGCATGACCCAGCCTGATCTTTTGGGCATAAACTCTGGTACTCGCCCTGTGCTCTTTGTCTCTGTGGATTCTAATGTCTTCTGGACTTCCCTTCCCACTTAAATAACACTGTCTATCCTTACCATCACCTCAAAATGGCTGCTTGTGCCTTTCCCAGTGAGTCTATCCTCCCTTCCAACCCCCATACTCTCAGACACAGCTAAACTCTCAATGAGGGTAATGGGAAAGACTAGCCTACTCCTATGTCCTGGGCTACTGCAAGTGCCTTCTCCATGCTGGAGCAGGCCAATTAGCAGATTAAAGCTCTGTCATATAACCTGGCTTTAGAGACCTAGTGAGAGAAGCTCAGGAATGGAGCAGCCTCAACCTCACTGAGGGTGAGGACATCAGGCCCAATAAGGTGCCTGAAGCAGCTGTTTCCTGTGCCTAGACCAGCAGCCTCAGGCTCAACACTAACAACCAGTACTGGAGAATGAGTGTCAAGTTGGTGCATATTACTGTCATCTCGGGCCCACCACGGCACCATTCCAAGGACAGCCCAAATTTACAAGTCTTCTGCCTTTTGGTTCCACCTTCATTCATGCTTGGATTCACTACTACCTCATCCCCTGATCTTAGGTAAATCTGCTCTCTATTTGGGCTACTTGCTTTAATTAAGACCCCTGTGATTGATTACCTTCTAACTAATCACCATGCTCACAACAGTGACATCCAAAGGGAGGTTCAGCATTTAACTGTTGAATAAGAGACTAAGCTGAGAAGTCAAGAGGACTTCCACCTTACCCTTTGATTTTTGGTGCCAGGGAAGGAAATGGCATGTTTCATGCTGAGTCCTACTGTAGCCCAGCATTCCTTATTAAAATAAAACTTGGAACCCTATCATGTTAGATGGGCCAAGATGGTAGACTAGATCTCAAATTTCCCATGGGGCTTCCTCATCTAGATTGCCACAGCAGGGCCTAATAGACCTCTCACTAGTATTCTGGACCCAGTCTCACCCGCTGACTCCAAGATGATGAAGCAGACTAAGAGGATACAAATACAGGGTTCAGAGCCTTGTGGGCAGAGCCAAGTTTCTCAACAGGCTGCTATAAGCTTCATCCAGCTCACCGGGCTGACTCACTTCCACAGGCGCCTTGCTGTGCCCTGCTCCTTAGATCCTAGCTGGTCAAACTCACCCACCACTTAAGAGTTCAGTTACCTCCACTCAGACAGACCTCCAACCTGAAGCTCTTCAAGTCTCCATGCAGTTCCAGTTTCTAATCAGAGTGATGCTTTTTCAGAAACATGTCTCTTCAGACAGTGACAGGGTGCCCCTTCATACCACTTATACTGCAGCTACACAGAATCTTCAAAATCCAGAACAATCATGCATTAGGATGAAGGGGGGAATCTTCTCAGTGGTTTATCTCAACTAGTACACAAATTTGCAAACCAGCTGAGCCTCAGAGGTCCTCTTTCAGACCAAAGGCCAGACAGCAATTGGATTAAAGAACCTTAAGGCATAGCTATTACAGCTCAAACAAGGTGGTGGGGGGGGGGTCCATGCTACCAGCCACAGTACACCTTAGCATAGCTTTTAGCTCCCACCCCAGAGCAGTGTGAAAAGTACGGTTTGGGCTCCTTCTCACTCTAAGTCCCTGTTAGATCAGCTCCAGTCAATACAGCTATCCCAGGACTTTTGTAAGGAAACTACCTTTTCTGACAACTCCTCTTATAGCTCTTTCCAACTCTATAGTGAAAGAAGCAGGTCTGATTTCTGGGGCCTGCCTATACTACCAGCCATTGTGTGACTAAGACCCTGTTTCCCTAAACTTGGGAGAAGATGCTTAAGCAATTTTTTTTTTTTAACAAGACCTTTCCCCTGGAAACACCTAGATATAAAAGACCCTAGAGAAGGGGTTTATGGAAAAGATTCTGCACCTTGCTGAAGCATGGGGCAATATAGTCAGGTGGCTTAGTTAGTCTAATCCCCTCGATGATCCCAATGAACTACTCATGCCCCCAGTCATGAGCCATGACCCACGCTTGAGACCTTTCATACACAATACCACACACAGAACCCCCATTTTCTCAATTCAGTTCCGGCTGCATGTGCTCAAAGCCTTCCTTGGACACTCAAAAAGATTAGTTTTAACCTGAGGTGAATTTCAGTGGTGGGGAAGTCTTTGCCCATCGCTCTAGACTCATATCTAGACCAGATCTCTTCTGTAGTGTTGTGGACTCTTCTTGCCCTTGTACTTCACTGAAGCAGCATGGCCATGCTGGGACATCTTCTACATACATAAATAGTCACACGATACCCAGGTAGCCCTTACACATACTGTCCCAGAGTGTTGAGCCTGGAGGTTCCTAGCTGTATTTTTGAAGGTAGAAATTCCAGCATCTGGCAGTGGGGGCACACACCTTTAATTCCAGCACTCGGGAGGCAGAGGCAGGAGGATCTCTGTGAGTTTGAGGTTAGCCTGGTGTACAGAGTGAGTTCCAGGTCAGCCAGGGATACACAGTGAAACCCTGTCTTAAAAAAACAAGTGCCAGGAGGTGATGACACATGCCTTTAATTCTAGCACTCAGGGGTAGAAGCATGAGAATCTCAGAGTCTGAAGCCAGCCTGGTCTACAGAGTGAGTTCCAGGTCAACCAGAGCTTCACCGGTTGAGGTGAGGGGTGGATGGGGGGAAGAGAGAGACAGAGACAGAGGGAAAGGGAAAGGAATTGAGATTCCAGCTCAGTCCAGCAGGTTGCCAAACTGAGAAAGGCTGGCTAGAGAGCCAGAGGCTGCCATGCAATCCCTTTCAGAAACCAGAGGAGCCTGAAAAACACTTCTCTTTGGGCTCCTTGCAGTGACCCTAGGTCCTTTGCTGTCCCATGAGACCAATGCCCCAGGGTTAGGCACATCTACAATTGCCAGGGCAGCAGCTACTTTCTATCTCCCATACATCTCCGACTCCTCACCCCACCCACCTCAGCCTCTGGGGCAGAAAGTGAGACTAGCAGGTCAATACTTCCCTTATTCTGGCAGCAAGACTGTCCCTCATGAAAGAATACTGATGGCTGCTGTCATTTCATCTGAAGAACATTCACAGCAATTCCAAATCCAGAGAAAAATGAGAAAGGAGAGAGGGGAGAGGGAAAGGGAGTGGGAAGGGGAGAGAGAGTTGTGTGTGTGTATGTACACAAAGTCAACAGCAGACAGTTGTTGGGCTGGGAGAGTCACAAGTGCTGGCATCTCACTGGTAACCTCAGTGACACAGGGCAGTGGGAAGAAGACAGGGGTGTGAGGCAGGCTGACTCTGTTCTGTCCCTTGTGCTGAGAGGCACAGAGCCACCTCCTGTAGACTGCCAGTTATGACCAACCAGCTTTTCCTTTCATCTCCCCTCAACTTAGTTTCCTAGGTCCCAGGCTAAACACAGGACAGGGATGGCCCTCACCATGCCCCAAACCCCTGGCTTTTTGTCCCTGCCACCACCCCAGGAAAACAGAGCCCAGAGCAGAGTTGACAGGCTCCCACAGGAGGAGGAAGAGCTTTCATCAAAGAGATGATGACGTCAAAACCAGCCAACTTGTGAAGCAGTCAGGGGCCGGGAAATTTGGACAAAGGTATCTAAAAATAAACCCCTGAAGCCAAGGAAAAGCTTTGGTGGCTGAATCTCTGGCCACCACACCACATGCCACACACCCTGTTCTGAGGCCTGGAACCCAGGAAATATCGTCCAGAGGATGCTTCTCCAGATTAGCCATCAAAACTGAAGATGACATAGACAAAACAAGATGGAAAACACCAGCCCTCCCTTGAGTGGAATGAATGACAACCCCCTTAAGGTGCCATGCAGAGCAGGCCTAGGACCTTGGTGTCTCACTTCCTGCCATCATACCAGTCCACTTTTCCAGCCCCCGCCCCCCTACCCACGGAAGCACAACCTCTCCAACAGTGCTCCAGGCTACCATAACAGCTCACAAAGGAAACGTGTTCTTGTCTTCCCTAGCCTCGACCTACCACCATGATAGACATCACTGCCACTCAGCCATTCCCACAGCCCATACAGATGTCAAGCAGTTCCATTGTTAGCTCACAGATCAGTTTTACCCCAAACCAAGTACCTCTTTTAGATTCCCACAGGTCAATGGAGAGCAACACTATGCTTTCAACTACCTTAAAAAAGCACACAGCTTCTGTGACACCCCCCACAGCATCCCTCCTAACAGCCAACCCAGCCTTAGGACAAAAGTTCTACCACAAAATAGGCTGCCAACCTCTGTGCTGGTTCTGCATCACTACAGTCACTGGCCTGGTGACTTACAACCTGGAAGAAAGTAATGCTGACAACCCAAACCATCTGTAAGGAGGAGGAGGCAGCCTAACCTATGGACATCCCCATTCAGATCCTGACTGCCTCCTGAGCACACTCCCCATGCCTTAACCCAAAATCAGAAATGGGATGGCCCAACTTCAAGAGATGGCTCCAAGTGAACACTGCATTGGTTGTTAGGCTTATTCTGTTTTTTGGGTTGTTTGTTGGGTTAATTGGTTGGTTTTTGGTATTAGATTGAATCTGGGGCCCCATACATGCCTTCAAGCTATCACTTATACACACAGAGACACAGGGAGAAAGATATTTACAATTCTTTGAGACAGGATCTCTTTATGTAACCCAGGTGGGACGCAAGATGCTGGGATTACAGGCGAGTGCCATCATACCCCTACTACATCTACATGCTCCTTGTCAGGAATGGCAGAGCATAGCTGTCATCTGAGAACTTGAGAGGGAGAAAAAAATAAAACCCTTATGCTCTCTGCAACAGCTCTCCTAGGACTCCACCTTGAAGTGACCTGCTACCTCTAACCACCCTGACCCATCCTATTTCCTACCATGTATCCCATATTTACTGCCTTTCTTCATCACCTCATTGTATATGCCTCTTTCATGCACAAGTCTTCCACACTGTGTCCTGAAGAGCACTCAGTACACACTCTATAAGCACAAGCCAACAAATGAATAAACAATCACTTTCAACCCAAACTGTGGTCCTTTCCTTAGCTCTTAAGCCTATAACACAACCAAAGACCTGTAGACAGGTCAAGTTTTTAAGACTTCTGTAGGTAGATATCCCTGTCAGATCTCTTGGTGGCTGATTCTCTTCCTCCTCCAGACAGGTTGTGTTGCCAGCATTACTTCCTTCCAGGTCAGAAATAAAGGAAGCAGAGCCTGGCACTGCTGTTCAAGTCCTTGGGAGGACAGGGATGGGGGCAAATGCAGCATCAAGGCCAAGGTGACACATGGCCTCTGAGAACTTGTTAGGCCGCAAGCAAGATAGGGACACGGTAAGGACAGACAGAATCAATCTGACTACATCAGGTCAGGTTTCTGAACAAGCTCTTGGACATAGTCTGACCCCAAGACCTTAAACATCTAAAAGAGATGCCAGGACTCTCTGCCAATATTCCCTGGCAACATAGGTGCCTGATCTATGAGGTCTCAAGAGAGCTACTCTCTCTTCCTCATATCCTGGGAAGTCCTCTCAGCTCCCACCCAAGGGATCCGAGTGTCCACCCCCCATGCACTATACCTATGTCTCACCTTGATATAGGTATCCAAAGCAGGGTGGACTCGGCGGGCAGCCAGCCAGATGGATATGGGGGTGGTGTAGGGGAAGGTGGCTGTCACCACATGGCTGGGTGCTGGAAAGGAGAAGACCTTGAAGCCGAATTTCTGATAGAGGTGAATGAGCTCAGGTGAGGGTGACTCCTCTCCCTCACTCAGGATGCTGCCTACTGCACACCGGCACTTCTCAGGAGGCACCTGTAGAGGCAGAGCATGGGGTCATTACCACGCAAAGGAAGGAGGCCTTCAGACCTAAGGCCCTCTGCTTCTGAACTAACTCAACCCTGGAGGAACCACCTGCTCTGACAAGCTACAGAGCCCTAGATCCTAGGAAGGAGCTAACCATTTCTGTACCAAAACCAGCATCCTGCTGCATGACTCTCATCCATTTCTTCAGCAAACATGCTAAGCTGCACACATGATTCAAGAATCATGGTGAGGGGGGGAAAAAAAGAGAAAGAAAATAATTTAGTCTCTACCCTCCAGGACACATGGGGAGGAAAGAACAAAGAGGTATCTGAGCTATCTGAGCTATCACCCCCTACACAGCCTACATGGTGCTGCCAAGGATTTCCCATCTTCTGCTGTTACCTTCTATGGGTCCCAGTCTCAGAGGGCCTCCAGCAGGACTGCAGATTGCCCATCCTAGGGTCTGGATCCAGCACAGTCCAATTAGTTTATTTCCCTCCTATATCCCAGAGGAGCAAGCTTCACTAACAGAGAAATCACGGTGAACAAGGCAGCAGAACTGAGGAGTGAGAATAAAGAAAAAAGCCTACAACAGCTGTCTTTCCTGGTTGCTCCATGAAAACAAGTGTGTGTAAATGTATACAGTGGAACACACAGGACAGAGGCCAGGGTGGGGATTTAGAATTTACTGTGGAGGGTCAGGATGTGAGATAAAAATTTAAGAGGAATCACCTCTAGGTACACATGTAGGGACAGCCACCATCACAACAGCCTCTTTTCCACCTAAAACCTGCCTACTTTCCAATCCCTTCCTGTTTATACTCCATACTGGTGGTTCCCATGTCTCCCAGTCCCTAACAAATGTACTTGCTATTCTATTTCTCTTTCCTCAGGCTCTCATCAGACAGAGGCAGTGAGTTCTGAGTTTCCAACACTTCCAAGGCTGACCTAAGGATGACAGGGCCAGTGCTCACTTATGGCAACAGGTGGCACTAGTCTGCCCAACCTTCTATTTCCCAAGTCTATTTTCCTGCCATCTATGTACCAGCTCTTGGACTAGGCCCCCAGGGGAAGGTGTTCCTAAATCCAGGACATTTACCACAGATATAGTGCCTCAAATCTGGGATTTTTTTGATCTTAAGGCACGATTCAATTCTTTCCCTACCAGAGCCTACTGACCTCTCTCCTTATTTAAACAGGACACTCTCCTACCTCTACCTTCCTAACCCACTTTCTCAGCACCATGAAGTTATTGCTATACATCTGCTTCTACCACCCCTACCACCCTGTTTTGGTCCTTCCAACACCTGTCACCATTCCCTAGGGGCTTTCTTAGCCCTGATTCACTTCCTCTACTCTGGCAACCTATCTCTGCCTTAGAATCACACTTTTCTGTTCCGGGCTCTGACCTCTGAGGAGACCCTAGGGGGGTTAGCCAACTCTCATGGTTCTGACCTTGTTGCTTCCTTGAACCCAAGGGCAGCAAGTATAACTTAGGAGTTTTAGTCATAGGCGATATAATGCAATGTTCATAACTACGGCTATAGGAAGACTGGCCAGGGAGTAAAACCCAAGTCATGTGATCCTAGCCAAGTCCCTTGGCTTCTCAGAGCACCAATTCCTTGGTATTTCCTTATAGGCTTTTCACATAAAAGAAACACTTCACAAAGGCTTGGCACTAATGAAGTGCCCATAACTATTTTTGATTATTCATAACAATAACACTGTCCCAATCAGTCCCTTGGTCTAGAATGACCATCCAACCTAACCTTTGAATATAGTCCTCCCCCACCCGTCCTTCAGGGTTAATGGGTAGCTTTGTAACATTTTCCCTCTCCCCAAACTTCTTGCAAAATTTGCTGAGCCTTCTCAAGACTACTTAGCCTTAAGCTCCTCCCATTCCATTCAAACGTGACAGAGCTGCAGTACCATGTCTTGTCTCTAGATGGCGGACCTATACCACTTACACCCTAAGAGTTGCAATGGCTATATAGGCAGGAGGCTCTCACAGGCCTGGACTGCCAGGCCAAGGGACAGGGAAGGTACCTGACCCCAATGTAAGCTATGCTAGGTGGGAGGGGAGTAGAGAAGAGAGAAAAAAAAAATGTTAATGTAAGTTAGAGGGAGAAATGGGTGGAAGGTCACTTGTCAATTGACAGCTTCTCTTTCTCCCTTGCCTGCCTTAATCTGAGTTCCAAGGTCTTTCCTGAAATCACTTCAGCAGCCCCCACGGAAATACCAACAAAACACTCTTTGACTCCAAGATACTTGAACACATGATTAGAACCTCTCAATGACAGACTCCCAGCTCATATCTACGGCAAAACTAAACCTCCAAGCCAAACAGGTCAGGCATGACACTGAACTCACCTCAGGATCAGGAATCAGCAGGGCCAGAACCTGGGCAGGCAGCCACTGGGTACGTGGCAGAGGGAGGGGCAGAACCCGGGTCTGGCCCAGCCCGCCTTGCCAGCCTCCTCTCCTACCACACCCCCATATACACCCACATGTAACTATTTGTAGCCAAACATGCCACGTCTTCCCATGCCTTGCGTAAGCTCCTTCCTTTGCCTAAAATGTTCCTCTTCACCCGATTTGAGTCTTCTTTCTGGAAAACTCCAGTTCATCCTACAACTCCTCTCCTCAAAGCCTTGCTATTCTCCTGGAAGCTGCCCCTCCTCTTTGATCCCAAATAAACACAAATAGAACAGGTCTTCTACTGCACTGTAATGAAGTCTTCTCATTTTTTTCCCACCACTCCAGCCTCAAGGCTGGAAAGTCTAGGATCCTACACAGAAATTTCTCGGGTATATTTAACAATGGTGCCAGCATGCACACAGCTGCTCACACAAACCCTACGCCACAATCAAATGATCTGCAGAAAGGGAAGTGCTCCTCTCCAATGTAGTAGTGTGGAACACAAGAGCTCTCTCCGACTCGATTGGTCTCTATGTCTACCAACTCTACAAGTAAGGTTATTATTTGCCCCTTTCCCTATCCTGGCCAGTGCTTAGAAGAGGCACCACAGTAATCCTACCATCTGCAGTAGAACCAGGTCACCAGCAAAGAGACAAGACAGCTACAAAGATAATCCAGGAAGTTGCAAAGTTGGTCCAATAGCAGTGACCAGGTCCAAGACAAAAGCCCGGGTCTCCTATTTGTCTATTACTTCTACTCATATCAAATCTAGCTGGAGTATCTATGACCAAAACAAGAGCTGGACCAGAACTGCACTAGCCTGGAACCATACTGGAGAGACAGGACAAAGGCAGAACCAACACCACTTTGAAGAAAGGAAAGCCCACCCAGGATCTACCATCAAAACCAAGACTATCATACCAGACAGTGACGGTGCATGCCTTTAATCTTAGCAGAGGGCAGATGGATCTCTGCGTTCAAGGCTAGCCTGGTATACAAACTGAGTTATAGGACAGCTAGGGCTGTTACACAGAGAAACCCTGTAAAGAAAGAAAGAAAGAAAGAAAGAAAGAAAGAGAGGGGGGGAGGGAGGGAGGGAGGGAGGGAGGGAAGGAGGGAGGAGAAAGCAAGAGGCCAGGTGGTGGCAGTGCATGTCTTTAATCCCAGCACTTAGGAGGCAGAGGCAGGCAGATCCCTGTGAGTTTGAGTTCAGCCTGGTCTACAAATGAAGTTCCGGGGCAGCCAGGGCCGCTACACAGAGAAACCCTATCTCAAAAAGCAAAAAAAGAAAGAAAAAGAAAGGGTGGGGACTACCAAGGAAGAGACAGGGGCATTCCAGGCTTCAGCACATCTTCAAGGTATACAGCCTCCTCAGTCCCAGATGAGGAGGAGGAGTTGCTTGGAACCTGAAGATTTCAGGTATGAGTCCATCCTGATGCTAGCCCACTGCCCTTAGCAGAGAGGTCTCTGACAACCATTAGGCCACAGTGAAGAGTCATCTCAGGGTACTGCCTGGCTGAGACCTCCAAACTATAGGGATAGGACAAGATTTGTATCTTTCAGGATTCAGAAAAGAGAAATTATGTCAGCTGGCACACTGGGTTCAGTGGAAATGGCCAACCTCAGCCCACAATCCATTCAGCCAACAGGGATAGGTATATCATCTGCCAGTCCAAGCCCAGAGGACTGCCATGATCCCTCTCTTGACAGTTCTCAATCAGAGTTACCAAGGCAAGGGGAGACATAGAGATAAAGCTATGTGCTTGCATTGGCACTCCCAGGGTTAAAAAGGGGTGGTATCTACCAATTACAGATGTGTACTGGGCCTCCTTTACCCAGACCTGGTATTCAGTCAACATACCAAGATATGTATTCAACTTATCTGCTATGTGAAGGATCATAAGGTAGCCAACAGCTGGAATATGGGCTGATACCAACAACTAGGCCAGAAGACAAGACTCATACTCTAGGGGGCTCAGAAGGAAGGAAGAAGTCATTGGGATGTCAACTCTTTTTTTTAAAAAAGGCTCTGGGGGCTTTCTGAGAGTTCCCATCTTTACTTTAGTTCCTTAGGAACCTTCTCTTCTACTCCCAGAAGCATACCCTACTGATAACAGGTGCCTGACAAGGCCTCACCACTTGCTGCTTTCCACACCTAAGCTCATTAGATCCACACAGCATTGTGTGGTCAGTTGGTACTGTTCTCAACCTTGCTCCTGAGGCACAGGATACCAAGTTAATCAGCAAATGTCACACAGCAAGGCAGTGTTGGGGTCAGGGTTCAAACCTAAGCAGACAAGCTCTGGAATTGAAACATACAACCCACAATCACATGGGAATTTGAGAATTCAGCCCTAGCTAGAAAAAATAGCCTTTCCCTGCACTGTGTCTCCCCAGACTCAGGACACCTGGAGCAGGCATTCCTGAAGGCATAAAAGCCCTGTGGTACAAGGCTCTTAGTGTCAGGGCTGGTGTCAAATGTGCTATGAACTATTAGGAACCAGGCACTGGGCCTTTGCCTCATCACTTTGATGCCACAAAACTAAAACCTGGCATTTGGGAAGATGCATTTAGCATGAACGAGGCCCTGGGTTCAACATTCAGCACCTGAGGCAGGAAGGATTCTTTCATCCCATTTGATAGAAGAGAAAGGCTCACTGGGAGACCAAGTGACTCACAAAATCACATGCTAGGAAGCATCCAGAGCCTTGATTCAGACCTAGAAGGGTGAATCCAGAGTCCTCTCCTCTCACTTTACCTCCCAAGGGCAGCGAGGAGCTCACCTTGAGAGACCTCTTCCACGCTTAACTTATTACAGAGCAATAGTCTGGTTCCATCTGGCAGAAAACATCCACAGGTTAATCGGAGTATAGACAGCCTGGGTCCTCAGGAAACAGCAGCTCAGCCCATATTTCCACCGCCCTGTTGAAGATGTCAGCCCAGGGAAACTTTATCTCCTCATTCCTTCCTAGGCTCCATCTGACCCACATGCCTTAACCCCACTGAGCAGTGAGGAGAGCGGTACATACCTAAATCAGAACTCTGAAAACTCTCAGGCCCTGCAAACTTTGTGGTTCTAGGCCTTGATTCTCAGTGGACTAATGGAAAGAGGGTTCTTTAAGCCCAGAATGCCATCAGTTCCTCCATTACTCCATGCCCCTGGGAAAAGCATGATACTTGGTGACGGATGTGAAGAGCAGATCCCATCTGCCTAGGCCAGGTAAATATAACTAACTACCACACCCTCTTGCCTCACCTCGGCTTCCACAATGGTAGACAGGCAGGTTGCATAAGCCCCAAATAGCAGAGGAGGAAATGTGGAAGGCATGACAGAGGTGCACATAGAGCAGACTTACAGGAATGGTGACAGCACCTAACCAGAAGGGCCTATGTGCAAGCCAGCATGGTCAGGGTCAGGTGACTCCCAGTTCTTTATTTCCCTCCAACAGAGAGGGCCCCCTAGGCCATTTTTGTTTGTTTGTTTGTTTGTTTTGAAACACGGTTTCTCTGTGTAACAGCCCTGGATGTCCTGGAACTCTGTAGACCAGGCTGGCCTCAAACTCACAGAGATCTGCCTGCCTCTGCCTCCTAAGTGCTGGGATCAAAGGCATGCGCCACCACTGCCTGGCTCCCTAGGGAATTTTTAATAGTAGGAGAGGAGACAAAGGTCAATTTTCAACTCTCCAGTACCCAACTTAGAAAGAGGGCTGAAAGTGGAACAGTTTTTCCCAGCCAGAACCCTATTCTAGCAAGAGACAGTGTGAACCAGTGGATACAGGAAATAGGGAAGGTCTGTGGCTGTGACCTCTGGAACTCACTTTAAAGTACTCACCAGGTACCTTAGAGAGGAAGCAGCCTGTACTCCATGAATGTTAGCCATTGATGAGAGAACAACACCTGTGATGGGTATCGAGGCTTGTCCACTTCCTGACACAAGCTTCCTCTCTGCACTCCTTTAACCCTAACTACATCCAAGACTTTCTGGGTCAGGGAATGGAACCCTTCCTTCTGCCTCACAGAAACCATCTGCCCATCCAAGACTCTAGGACTCAGGCAGCAAATGATATGAAAGAATTTATAGCAACTGCTACTGTCCTGCCTTGGAGGTGTCTCTTCTGCCATTTTCTAGACCCATACTAAAAAAGTGGAGCTTCCCTAAGCCTTTCTCAGGAATATTCTTCACTCTAAGACAGCTTGGGCTAGGAATGGTCATGTCTAGGGAGCTGTCGGTTCACACCTCAGCAGGGTGAGCGACATCTAAAGTTCAGCAAATCTCTAACCTGGCTACTCACTGCTTCACTCAGAGCCTCAAAGAAGATCAGAGAAGCCCATCTGACTCCTGCTGCACTATGTCGGGAGACTGGAGGTGGTACACCCATGAGGTTGGCCTATGTCCTTTCCCTGTATACACATTCATAATGGGCACTGATAGCAGAGGCAACTAGGGAATGGCAAACACGGATTCTCAGCCTAAGGAACAAAACAGGGTCTCATCTCCAGCATCTCCAGGTTCCTGAACCCTTGCCCCCAGTGATTCTGTATCTTAAGTGGTCTCCATGGTGCCCCAGTGTCAAGCACAGGCCTGGTACAGAGCCAAGACTCAACTATGTACTGACTAAAACAAAAAAAGACTAGTACCTCATTCAGGCTATCTTCATCCCAATCTCTTCCCCTACCATACCGTGGTACACCTGTTATATCTATTACAATACCAGAATGTAGACCAGGTGGTTTGACAGTCGGCCGTGAACCCCTGAATCCTGAGAGTTTATGATTCCCTAGACCTTTTACAATCACCATTGGACAGACAATGCCTAGCTCAGGAGCACATGAAGAGCCCAAGTGTCCCTGTGCCACCCCAAGTACATGCCAGGATATAATCTTGCTCTTATAAGTATCTTCCAGAGTGACCCAACTTTCCAAGTCAGGGAAGTGCAGAATCAAAGTGGTCACTTTAACCTCTTCATTTATCTTCTTGGCTGGTCAGGTCAGCCTGATCTCTCAGCTCATGTTCATGAGTGTTTCACCACCCTTTTCTGTTAAATGTCTGTAAAGAACCACGTGCTGGGGCGAATGCCTCACTCATATCACTTAGGTGAATCCTTGTCAGCCTATCTAGGAAGCAAGTATTTTATCAGGATGTTACAGAGGAGAAAACATGAGTTCAGAAAAGTTGTGATATACCTAAGATCACACATCATAAAAAGTAATAAGATACAATCAGAACCCAGAATGCCAGCTCTCAGGTTGTACTCTCAGGACACGACTCCCTGCACCAGCATCCAAGGCAGACTATGCTCAACCAACACTGGAGTCCCAGGGCGCATACTATTCCTGAACAGGGCCACAAGGCGGTTGATTGGAAGAAGCAGCCATGCCAGTAGAAAAGTACATTTTTACTAGAGCTCTTCTGTCTATTTTTCCCTGGCTGTGCCTCTAAGTGATGACCCCTGTTACCTTGACCAGTTCTGATCCTGGAATGAGTACCTTCAACCTAAGACGGTTATGCACTTCTGCTGTACTTGGAGGCCTCAGTGCTTTTGACTTCAGATACTGCCGTCTCCAGTCATGTGACTGCAAAACCTCAGACAATGTTTACTCATCCCTCAACTAGCCTGTGCCACCTCTCACCTGACCCAGCCCAACCCTTTCAATGGCTTCTATGCCTCATCTTCTTCTCTCCCCCACTTGTTCCCCAGTCAGCTTCCTAAAACAAAGGTGATAAATGATGTCACACCCATCTTCACAACCTCCATTAGCCCAAAGAACCTTCTCATGCCCTTTCTCTACCAACCACATATCCAAGAGGCTGCACTTCCTATTCATCCCCCGACACCAAGCCTTTGTTCTTATGGTTCTTATAGTTTCCTAAGTCAAGTAGCCCTGCACAGCAGAGGCAAATTCTACTCATGTGAGAAGGACCTTCTGTCTCTTCTCTGAATCTTCCCCACATGCTTGAGGTACTTTTCTAAATCCTCCAATTCAAACTTCTAAGGACACTGAGTCCCGTGTCTTGTTGCAAATCATTTATGTGAGGCTAACTACAGTTTACTGAGGGCAATGCCAATCTAATTCATGTCCAGAGTGCAGGTGAAGAGCAGGACCTGGCAGAGAGGAAATCAGCACACTCTTGTTTCACCAAGTGTCCCAATGAGGCCTTGTCTTTAGGCAGTGTATAGGGCTTATTCACTTGAGCTTTCCAGGCAAGGGAATCCAGGCTGAAGAGTCCAAACAAAAACTGCCCAGGGCTTGGTTTAGTATGGTTCTAATGGAGGCTAGAGTCCCTGGCAGAGCTGCCAGCCCATCTAGCTGTGGGCAGCACCACCCCATAGCACAGCAGGAAATGACATTGGCAAGCCCTGACTCACTGTAGGCTTTAGTACAGCCGGACGCCTACAGGGTACCAGTGATGCTGGATTAGTCTTTGACCCCAGCATCTTGGGCATTTGGCTCCACTTGGCCCTCTCCCAATAGGTGGCTTGAAGTCTACAGAAAAGTCTTATCACTGGGTGGTAAAGCACCACTGTGACTAGAAAGGTAAGATTCCAAGCCCCATGCCCAGAAGCTGCCCTCTTGGTCCTCAAGAGCCCACAGACCTGGCATGAGAGCTGAGGGATGGAAAGCAGACAAACAAGATTTAACCCTAGAGAATGGGCAGATGGCCTAAGAGTACTGGCCTCAAATGGAGATAGAAAAGGAAGAACAACAAGAGACAGAGAATCAAGGTCCAGTAGAAGTTAGGGTCTACTACACTCAGAAATCCTTGGGCAGACATGGGCAAAGGGACACAGATGTGGGCAAATACAAAGCTTCAGGATGCAACAATGGTCCAGGATGAAACTGGAAGGGCTTTAAGCTTAGAGAGAGAAGGTAACTGCAGGACCAGCTCAGATTTCCTTGTCCTTTACTCAGAAACCCAAATTCTCCTACCCCACCATGACCTGGCCCAAGTTCATCCAAGAGGTAGAAGCCCATTGAGGCTCCTTACCGTATGGGGGTTGTCATAGTAGACAGCGATGGAACGAAGCTTGGGAGAGATGCTGCAGCTCTCCGTGAAAAGCTGTCCAGTGTCACCATAGGACCCCACATGGAACTTGTAGGCCACAGTGATGTTACGGATTGGGGGTGATCCAGCACTCACTGTTACCCCAGTCAGCAGTCCTGAATACCCAGCAAAGGCCAGCAGCGTCAGCAGCAACAGCAGAGTCAGGCCCCCAATCAGGCCCAGTAGTAGGAGATCCGGCATGGTTCTGGGACTCCCTCTCAGCACCCCAAGGTAGCTGTAAAGGAGACAGAAGGGAGAGGAGGCTGGTAGCCTGCTCTAACCCTGCCTGCCTGCTGGTTCTGGCCCAATCTCAGCCATGCCTTAGTGCTCTGACCCAGGAGGGGGAGGGACCACAGGTATTTACACACAGTGACCTAGAAGGGAGCTACAGATGACTGAAGCCACAAGCCTCTTTATTTCCTAATCATAGCTATTGACGCTACTGAAACAGCTCTCCCTGGCACTAGGAGCCCTGCTCATACCTGAGGAAACTGAGTCATCCACCAGGCCCTGACCAGAGAGATTTCCCCCATACTCGGCTAGATACCACCAGGAGCTATCCCTCTCCCTGCTCTGCCTCTTCCTTCCTGCAGTTGAGCCACACTGCCACCCCAGTATCCTCAAGAATCATTCACTATTGAAGGGGAGGGGCATGGGACACATGGGACACACACCTGCCAGGTATGGGGTTCAAAAACTCATTAACAAACAGTATACCATGAGGAACCAAACCCATGGAGAAAATGGGACACAAGAAGAAAATTTCATGGGAGACACTTTTGTGTTTGATAGTGGGCCCATCTGGTCTCTGAGGAGCTGAATTTCAGGCAGAACTAGAACTCTAGAACTAGAGGAGACAAGATCAAAACAGCCTGAGAGGCCAGAACAAAGTCCAATGTTTCCAAGACATGAACCACCAAATGCTAAACAGCTTTATTCCACTTTTGCCAGCCCGCAAAGATTAGAAACAAATAAATAAGAAAAAAAAAAAAGGCTGTTAGAAGTGGAAACACAAAAGGGGAAAAAGTAGGAGTTATTCCTAATAGATAGGTCTACAGGAATAAACCCAGCATCAACACAGAAGACTGTGTTGAATGTTCTAGGCAGACTCTTACAGTTGGCTTCATTTGAGTAGCCCAGGGATCACAGCACATAGAACAACAGTTAAAAAAAAAAAAAAAAAGAGAAACATGAACTTTACTAGGGAAACAGTTCCACTCTAGTTATTTGAAATTCTTATTATTTAATGGTCAGTGAGAGGGCTCAGTGGGTAAAGACACTTGCTGCTAAGCCTGACAACCTGAGTTCAATCCCCAGAACCCACATGATGAAAGTAGAGAACCAACTCCCTTCAGTTATCCTGCACACCATCCACATGGTGTTTTAAAGGGCTGGAGAGATGATGGCTCAGCAGTTAACAACACTGGCTGCTTTTCCAGAGGACTCAGGTTCAATTCCTAGCACACACAGGAAGGCTAACAACTGTCTGTAACTCCAGTCCCAGAGGATCCAACACCCTCATTTAGTCTCCACAGGCATCAGGCATCCAAGTGATACACAGATACATATATGCAGGCAAAACATCCACACACTTAAGAAATTAAATTTAAAAAAAATTCCTATTTAAAAAGTAAATGATTTCAGAGCTGAAAAAAATGATGCTTTATCCCTATAGAAAATTTAGCTCCATGGTTTGTTCCCTGAACGTTGTGAGTGTAACTAACATATGCTAAAAATCTGTTTCTGGAGTCAATGAGCAGGCAGAACCGGCCTTACAAAGAGGCCAAGAATATTTCTGAACTCTGGTGTCAGGACACTGAGGTGCCTCCCACTGGTCTCCTCGTGCATCCTGTACTCCTGCCTGTAAGAGCCATTATCTTCTGTTTGCATTCTGTGCTGCTCAACCCTGCCTCCAGTTAGCTTCATTCTTCTTTTTTGATAATGACGATAACAGCGCTTCCACCCCGTACTTACTTTATCCTAGGCACTGTCTGAATGTTGAGCCCCAGCTGCTTCACCAATCCTCAAAAGAAGCCAGTAAAGTAGGTACACACCAGGGAAGAAGTGGCTGGAGGTCACGACGCATGTCCAAGGTCACACAGGTGCTGCACAGAGCCACCTGGACCCAAACACAGGCAACAGGAGCCCTAATGGTCAGACTCCAGTCCACTGCCATTGTTTCTCTCCTCTGGCTTCCAGAAACGCGTTCCATCCATGTTGGACCTTGCTGAACTCACGGCTAGAAGCTCTCAGCATCTAGGCCACAACCTGCCTTGGGAGTGACAAGCACTGCCACACACTTCTGTTTTAAGGGAACTTAGCGCCCAACCCTGCTCTTCCTTCCACTTCTCAAACTGCTCGGTAAAGAGGGGGTATGTTTCTGCCCACTCCCATAGCTTTGGTCAGCCTAGGATGGAGAAGCAAGGCAGATTTCCCCACAGCCAGTAGGGAAAGACAAGGACAAGGTGTTGAGGGGCTCACCTAAAAAGCCAGGCTCACTTTTAGCAACTCATAGCATCCAGTACAGCAGGGCTCCAGGACTCCCGGCGCTGGAGGGTAGGAAACAGAAAGGAACAGTCAACAGCCCTAGACACAGGCAGTGAGCAAAGCGGGACACCAGGCCCTGAGCAATCCCTTTTCCGGTGAAAGCCCACTGGACAGGACTGTCTACGAGCGAGCCGACCCCACCCTCAGACCCGGAGGGGAAATCAGGCCAAACCCAGCCTCACAACGTCATGTCTGGGCTCTTCACTGGGCCCATCTACCACACTTGGCGTCAACGGAGTCCCTGCTGCTGACCTTGGGCAGTGTGTGCCCTCTCTTGGGCCTCAGTTTCCACTAACGTCAGAGGTCCAGGGCAGATGCCTTCCTTGGCCCGAAAGCGTCGGAGCTGCGGCTAGACGCAGGCTTCCTGAGGCCGCTCACGTGCGCTCTGCGGAGGGCCCGGCCCTTAAAGGGACCTGCGCCAGCGAACTTGGGCGCTAGGAGCCAGGGAGGGCGCCGCTTTGCGCCCTCGGCTTCCAGTCCCCGCACGGCTCGCCGCACGGCCTCGCGCACACCTCTGCAACTTCTGAGACGCTAAAGTTTGTCGTCGCGACGAGGCGCGCGGCCCCGGGAAGCCGGAGCTGAACGGTGAGCCCCGCCCCGCCCCGTCCCGTCCCCCTAGTCCCGCTGACCCGGGGCGTGCCCGCACCCAAGGCCGAGGCAGCGGGCCGCACCGAGAGGTCAGGACCGCCTCACCGTCGCTTTGGGGCCCCGAGAACCAGGCCGGGCCGGCTGTGGGCCAGAGCCGGGGCAGAGGGCGGCTCGGGCCGCGGGACCCAGGCGGGAGGGGGATGAGGAGAACCCCGGCCCACACCCCGACGGGAACGAAGGCCTCGCCTCCGGCCCCGCCCTCACCTCAGCAGCGGCCCCGCGGACGCGGACCGGCGCCGGAGGAGGCGAGGGCTCAGTCGCGGAGCTTCCGCGCGCTTGCCCCTCACGCTCGCTCCGCCCCACTCGCCGCGGGACGTGGCCGTGGCTGTGGGCGCGTGCGCCCCAGGCTTGGAGGCCCGCCCCGCCCCGTCTCCCTGGTAACGTGCACGCCCCTCCCCCCCCCCCCACCTGGCTGGGACAGCGCCCACGACGCGCATTCTCACCTCCAACATACCGGAACTCCGGAAGGTGATCTAGCAACAATCAGTAGTAGCCCAAGGTACCCGGGCCGACCGGGTGGGATGGGAAAACGCAGCGGCGACCGCTAGCTCCAAGCACCGGCCAAGTCAACCTGTTTGCCTGCCCTAGAAGCCCAGAAGTCAGGACGGGACTGGATAGTGTTTGTGCGTTTTAGGGAGAATCAGCCTCAGCAATGTCGGCCTTCTAGCAATTGTACCACTCTAACACTTGACAACTTCTCTCACTGAGGCCTCATGAAAGGTCTGTGGACCCAGCCGGGTCGGGCCGCTTGCTCAGGTTTTACAGCTAAGGAAGCTGAATCCCAGCCTGGTCTAAACAAGCTTTGGATAACCTCTGGAGAGTGCACATGTCGGTGTCTCCACTCACCTACCCATCAGCTCTTCGATGAGTGACCATTCCGCCATCCAAAATTTATTAAGTGCCACTTCCTATCAGGACAGTTCCAGGAGCTGGAAACAATGAGTGAACCAAACCAAAGACTCCAGACGTTCACTCCAGGGAAGAGAAAGCCTTTCTCCCAAGCTTCTACTTCAGTGCCCTGGATGTGGCTTCTCCTAAGCTAAGCGCAAGCTCCTTCCAGACAGGTTCAATCTTGAGTTAGTATCTGCTGGCTTGTAAACCTCAGAGAGCTGTGCGAAGGGCTCCCACTAAGACGCCCAGATTTATGGTGGAGGTGAGGGAGGTAACTATGCTTGTAAACTTGGCTGTTCATAAATTTTGCTGCAAGACAGGCTGGTCCAAGGACTACCCTGATGCTTCTGACAAGGCTGTTATTTGGAGAGATGATCACCCCAAAGAGTGTATCAGAAGGATGACTTCGGAAAAAGTCAGCAGCCATGAGGCAACAAGTACTCTTGACCTCATCCATGAAGTCCGTCCCAGTGCTGGACAGTCTGACAGAATACGCAGCTGGCTATTGAAAAGTCTCCAGGGTAGGGCCAGCAAGCAAGGTCATTGTAGATGTAAACATCAAACATGGTAGTGATTGGCTGCTTCGGGCAGATGGACTATACCCTAGATACGGTCCTTGAGACACAAGAAGGGTGCATGGCCTAGGCTCAGGGACAGACAGACAGCCTTTGTCTTCAGGGCACGTGATTAATTGTTTCTCAGAAGCTGATTGGACTGTCAGGAAATCACTGTCGGGAGACACCCTTTCCAAATCTTGTTCTCTCTGCTCACTCCCTTGAGCCTGGTTGGGAGCTCCCAGGTGTGCCTTAGGAGTTTCAGCATTGCAGGAGAGTTGGCCTGCAGCTGGGAATCAGCCTCCCAGTGTTTCCAATAATGCCAACTATCAGGTGGCCACTAGGGGGCAACAGACTCCTTTGCAAGATCCTTTCTACACTCCTGACAGGTCTGAGATCTGCTCTGCTCACCTTCTCCCAGTCCTCTCCCAATAGCTCATATTCCCTTACTGTAAGCCCAGACTTGCCTTTCCTCTTTCCCAGGAATCACCAACTGAGGCTCTTTAGTTCTGTGCAAATTGCCCAAGAATATCTCCTCAGGGTTGCTTTTCTTAAAGTAATTAAGCTGATGGGGTTAGATGGAACTGTTCCTTTACTCCCCACTTCCTATTCCAAAACCTGTCAGAGCTCCTCTAACTCAGCCAGAGAATATTCATGCAATGCTTCCCACAACCGCCAGCCCCACGTCTGAAGGACTGAAGCCACTTGGCCTAGAAAAGGCTGACTCTGCAGGATGTTCCACAGGTGAGAACTACCTAGCTTCAGCAACTCCAAGGCAGCTTCTTTGTTCTGCCAAGAGCTGGAAATGCAGCATTCAACCCTCTTTGGTGTGCAAAAGCGGGAAAAGTCAACAGGACTTGCTAGCAGCCTATCCTATCTCCATGTGCTGTCCAAGTGCCCGCTGCTCTGTTATATTCCTTCCATTATCACCCAGCTAAGCTGCTGTCCCATTTCTTGATCAAACAACAACGTCTTGAGTTTAAATTTTATTTTACAAAAAGAGAAATAAAGAAAACTGATAGGCAGTTATACTGACTTACAATTGTTCTGTTTGCTTTTTTAAAAAAGTGACATGAAACACAAGTAAAAATAAATACGTCATAGAAACAGCCAGTTGCCCAGTCTCTGGGGCAGAAGTTGCCTGCCCTACTGAGAGAGAGGGAAGCCCATGATCACACCAGCAGCTGGATCACCCAGCCACAGATGGTCCTCTAAGCCAGGCATAGGTCCTGGGCCTTCTGGGGCGTCCTGAGCAAAGAAGACAGAAAACTAAAGCCAGATACCAGGGCCTTGGGGCATCCTCATCTCCTCCCCTCTCCCCCAACTCCTCTGGTAGCAGTGTGGCCTTAGTGGTTATCCATTGCAACCCCTTCAACCCACCTGGACCCTCTCTCTGACCCCTCTGAAGAGGGTACAAGGGAAAAACCTGTCATGGGCAGGCTGGAGGGATTCTTCTGGTGAGTCCCCAGCCTACCCTGAGTTACACAACCAGATAACAGTCATTTTACACCACAGTGCACATGAGCACACACATGCAAACACATACACACACTCACTCAAACACAGCTGGGCTGAACTCTCTTCCAGGGAGGGTCCTGGGTCAGGTCACAGTATGAGGTCCCCTCTCGTCTGAACATATCTTAGTAGTGGTAGCAGAGTGCCCAAGCCTCCCTCAGCCCTCTACACTGGAGATTATGCAGCCTGCCTGGCTATCTCTCCCCAGCACACTAGATGACTACAGCAAACAGACTCATGGCAGGGGAAAGGCGCAGATTTGGGTCCCTGAAAAGCAAAGAGGGTGGACACTGCCTGCTTAGTTCATCATTATAGGACTCAGGTACTCGTAAAGGCCTACAGCCAAGCTAGAGGCACAGAACAGACATCGAGGGATTACAGCAATTTGAATGCACAGGGGCAGAAGAGTCCGTGGAAAGGAAACTGAATCTGCCAGTGAGCAGTGGGCAGCACAGCATTTTCAGACCGGCCTTGAGGTGCTGATTTCCTGGGAATTAGTCAGCAGAGAAGCCACAGTCATCCTTTGGGGGAAGGGTGACTTCTCTCAGCAGCTGTGGTGCGGAGAGAGCAACCTAGTTGAATGCACAGAAAGCCATGGCTCATGGTCATGTAGAAACCATAGGGAAGTGGGGAACAAGAGTCTATCTAGGAACAAGGAATGTAAAGCCTCCAGAAAACCTTCCCCCGTGGGAGAAGGACTCAGTTCCAGAGCAATGAATGTCAGGCTTAAAGATACTGACTGCTTGCTACCAGCACTCCCATCTAAATGGCTGATGCTTTGTTTCAACTTATTAGCAAAGAGCATGAAGCTCTTTGGGCTTCATGCTCCCAGAGTGGGGAACTTCGTTTTTAGTTGTAAGTCACAAACATATAATCTACACATTGATTCCTAGAAAAGGACCAGACAGAAGTATCTTTAAGCCAGGAAACAATATACTTAAGTAGCTAACTTAAAGGGGTGAGGACTTCAGAGATAAGCCATCAAGAAGGATCTGACCCAGAGACAGAAGAAAAGGGACTCAAGTGTCTCAAGAGTCATCTTGCGTCACTTAGTAGTGTTCCCTAGAATAAGAATCTAGAATCCATCAGAGTGATTAGACTTGAGAGATCCTTAAAAACATTCCATGAAAGACAAATAGAAAGTGAAAGAAAATACATGAGCCTGCCTTTGTCTGCCTTTCCCCAGGGTCTCACTTTGTATGTAGACCAAGCTCATCTTCCTGCCCACTTATACCAAGTGTTTCCAATCTCAGTATAGTATGATCTGTAAGTTTCCTGCTCTGTGTGCATGCACATTTCCCCACCAGCCTACAGGAAAAGCCAGGTGTTTTAGGTTTGTTGGGTGGGAGGTACTGGTGCCTAAGCCCATGGGATTAGTAGGCAATTCAATCTCCCATGATCTCCCTCCCACCCCTACACAATAGAAGCTGCACAATATCACAAAAGCCTTCTTTAACCAGGAGCCTTGCCAAGAGTTAGCCTCGGCTAGGCTGATATGAGTGCCAAGCCCTGGAATGACAACATGTAGAGCAGATACATGCTACCTCTCAGAATGCCCATTTACTTCTGGGCAGCTTAAAAACCGACTGGTTTTGGTTCCCTACTGAAATAATTTCTAGTGATTTTCTATCTGTGAACACAGAATCACCCATTTCCCTGGCTATCGGGGCATACATACAGACCCACAAGTCCGGAGCTCAGTGTTCAAGGTCTGAGAGGCATCCATGTAACACACACACACACACACACACACACACACACACACACACACACACAGACAAACACAGACACACAACTCTGGGAACTTAAGTGTTCCAAAGTCTGAGAGTCATCCATGTAACACACAGACACAGACATAAACACAGACACACTTGACACAAGACACACACACAACTCTGGGAGCTCAGTGTTCCAAGGTCTGAGAGGCATCCATGTAACCCAAGTTCTGTGTGTATTCTTCAAATTATGGAGATCTGGACTAGCTCGCTCCCACTGCACCAGCCTCAACCTAAGAGCTCACTCCAATTCAAATGTCTTGACTATCCATTCTTGGGCTACATTTCACAGAGAAAGCACTGGTTGGAACTGCTATTTTCCAATTATTAAAAATAATTTGCATAGCTAAATTGTAGATCTAAGGCTTCTATGAGTAGAATAGTTAGGTGTCTAACAGGGTGTGTATGAAAACTGATAAAGGTCCACTTTTGGTGTAACTCAACAGTACACACACACCCCATCAGCCATATCTCCTTGTGTCTCTGAGAAAACCTCAGAGGGTCTGCCTTGAAGCTCCCTCCTTCCCCCCAACAATGGAAGTTGCTAGTCAAGAGTCACAGGAGCTTAAGATACTTAAGGGGTTAGGAGGCCGATTTAGCAGTGGCCCCATCAGGGGGGGGGCAAAGGAAGGTGGTAAAACCAGGCACCATGTGTGCTATTCACTTGCAAAGAACTGCCTGGAAAACTTTCGAGAGGCTACAAGACAGTACACACCAAGAAAACAGCCAGTGTTTATGTGTAAGCACTAGATATCCCTGCTCTGGCATTTGGAACAAGGAAAGAGACCAGAACGACTCATGTATTCTTTTAAAACAGAAGCCAGACTTAAGACTCCTACAGAGGAAGGGTTTCCCCATGATCCTTCAGAGAAGATGGAGGCAACAGAAAGCAGGCCCACACTGACCACCTGATAGGCTGGGAAGGTCAGGACAATTCCCAACTGGAGATCAATAAATAGTCCACTGCCTCAACCCAGCAGCTACATATCCGGCTTCACAATTCAGCAGAGAGGACTGGCCTGTAAAATCATCACAGAAGACAACAGTTCCAAATGTGGAGGTTACTTACTTCCCAGTAGCAAAGTCCATGATCCCAAGTTTCAATTTCTGTGGAATGAGTCTTAACCACCCCCAACTAGCCAGTCTCAGAGCTCCCTGATTTTCCTGAGAGGCCACTTCCCCACAACACAGGTGTTTAATCTAACTCTTGGTTAATTCTAATTCTCTTTTCCTGGTCAATTGATTCACCATCCATCTGGGACCCTTTTCTTTCTTTCTTTCTTCTTTCTTTTGTACCAGCAGCTAGAGGTCTGGAATAGCTTAGAACTTGCTTTACTATCTCCTATCTTCCTTATAACCTCCCCCTACCACCCCAACCCAAAATGAAAATAAATAATTGCCCATAAGAAATAAATAACACGGAGCTCTCTAACAGGGAGGGAAAGAAAGGCCACCAGCACAGGCCGCCTAAGGGGCTTAATTCTGTCCTGGTGACGCGCACGTCTTCTCTAGCCACAGCATGTAACCTCCCCCTCACATCGCAGTGCACTTCTGGCCCGAGTAGAAAGGGACATCTGCTCAGAGATGGCCACTGTGGAAAGCAGGAGACTGGAAACGCTCACTTTCTCATGATTTCCCCTCAAGTTAAACAAACGTGGCTCTGAAAACTAGGGACTCGCCTGGTTCTCTTCACCATCTGGAAGGAAACTGATGCCCATGGCTCTTCTCCTGGACTCACTCTGATGTTCAACTTAGTAGCCATAACCCACCACCACACTCTGATTCACACTTCAAAAAAAGATAAATTCATTTCTTTCTAGTTTACCTTAGTTTTTCCCTCCCTTCCCTCCCACTTTCACACATTCTGCCTCCTCTCTCTCTCTCTCTCTCTCTCTCTCTCTCTCTCTCTCTCTCTCTCTCTCTCTCTTTCTCTCACACACACACACACACACACACCCCTGCTCTGCTTCCTTCCAACCTCCTAAAAAGATCCCACTTCACATGGAACCTTAGTCTGCCCCCCATGCCTGTCCTGTCTCCCCCACTTCTCCCTCCCTCTTCTCCCATCCCCAGGCTAAACGAAGTCACTCAGTAAGGCAGCTCTCTTGGGAGAGATGTTCCCAAAGGCAGAACGGGACGTGAGCTTATACACTCAGATGGGCAAACAAGCAGACCGCGTTAGCAGGCGGGGAGGAAGAGGCAGGCTGCTCTACCCCTCCTTCCCTGTTTTGGGTCCCTGATTTCCCACGATTGCGGCTCTGTTGGGGTTTCTTTGTCTTTGTTTTTGTTTTTTCTTCTAATAAACAGCAATAGAGCCCTGCCATTATGGCCAACCACTCTTTTTTGTCTTCTTTTCCCTCCTGCCAAGTACCTATTTTCAGAAAGACCAGGTTCACTGCCTTCCAGTTTGGTGGGCAACCTGCTAGGGGCCCCAAGTGAGGTGGGAAGGGGCTTCCTCGCTATTTCCCAGTGACCTCTATCACATCATCATCTTTATCCTCGTCATCATTGGAGCTGAACCCCACCTCGGCAACCTCATGGGAGTCAAATGGAGGCACCTGGGACTGGAGGAGACCACTAGCTGGGTAGCCTGCATGTGGGGACATATAGCCTCCTGGGTAGACAGACATGCCCCGAGAAAGGTTACTGGGCAACATGGGGGAAGGAAAAGGCGCAAACATCCTCGGCTCGGACAGGAGTGGCTGTGAGAATGGGAGTGAATAGCTGGGTAGTATCCCTGGCACAGAGGGGTTGAGCATGAAGGAGGGGTTGCTGGCAGTGACTGAGGTAGCCGTGGAAGAGGAACTGACAGGGCCTGCTGGCACCAGAGGGTCAGTAGTCACTGGAAACACCAGGCGGGCATCTGCCAGCAAATTGGACAGCTGGTAGAAGGAGGGGGTATTGCCCATAAACAGGGAATTATCCCCAGCCTGGGAGGTGAAGGGGGTGGTGAGGTTATGGTTTAAGGAGACGGGTGGCATGGCAAACCCGCCAGAGACTGGATACCCGTGTTCATAGGGCTGCACGGGGGCTGGCAGATGGCCCTTCCTGGACCGCCGACGGACTGATTCCTGGGTGGCAGATGGAGTGGCCAACTTTCGCTTGTGGCCCCTTAAGTCCAGCACTGGGTGCCTGCCACCACTGGGCTGGCCAGTCACCAAGAGGGAACTATTGAGGCAATGACCCCCAAGGCATGGCTCAGTTCCAAGAGCTGTCCCAGGAATGGTGCTACTGTCCATAAGTTGGGCCGGAGGGCCAGGCAGGGCGGTACTGATGCTTGGGGAGTTCTGGCGGGATTCCCGAGCAGCGGCCACATCTGCGTACTGCTGGAGCTCACTGATGATTTCTGGGCTGTCAGGAGAGACGGGCCTGGCCAGCCCTTCGGGGTCAGGGGCTTTGGGTGATGAGGCACTGTGTCTGCCATTGCTTGTGGATGCAAGAGAAGACCCCTGGGAACCTGGAGATAAAATACAGGTAACTGAAACCAGAATGAAAAGGAAAAACAGTTCTAGTAAGAATAAATCGTGTAATGTGGTCCCCAAATTCTCATTGTTTGATATTTAAACAACATCCAGTCAACTTTCCCCAGTCACAAAAACAGAATTTTTTTTTATTACAGAAACACATTACGATGGTCAATACTGACTGTCAACATGACCATGAACAAGAATCACCTAGGAGACAAGTCTCGGGGCATGGCTGTAAGGAAGCTTCTAGATTAAGTTAACTGAGGTGGGAAGGTTCATCTAACTGTGGCAGCAGTTGCCATTCCATGGGCTAGGGTGTGAAACAGAATAAAAAGGAGACAGTGAGCTGAGCACTGCCATTTATTATTGTTTCCTGACTGCACATAGGTGAGCAGCTGGCTCAGCTTCTGCTGACATGACCTCCTTCTCAACTATAGCCCCTTGACCTGTAAGCCAGAATAACCTTTCCTCCCTAAGTTTCTTCTTGCCAGGTAGGTATGTTATCATGGCAACAAGGAAACTAATGCACAGGCCTAGACACAAAAGGACAGGCAACCTTCCTGTAACTTCCTCTGTCCGAACAATTCTACAGAGTGAGCACTATGACATAATGACACAATGGATCTGAAACACTGGGAAACCCTGCCCCTTTTTGGAGACCAAGTCTATTATGTACAGGTGGCTAGCCTGGAACTCACTATGTAGACCAGGCTGGCCTCAAACTCACAGAGATCTGCCTGCCTCTGCCTCCACTTCACAATGCTGACATTAAAGGTTTGCACCACCATGCCCAGTTAGAAATTTTCCTTAAAACTAACTAGTCATTTTTTTTTTCTCCTGAGGGCAACAGTTAGTGACTAAGGGATAAAAAGATACAAATGAAGTTAAAAGACAGCCTATCCAAGTTTAAGACAGAACAAAATCTAGCTATAAGAAACAATTTGGAAAACTTAGAAATCTGGATAAAAGTTGGTTATTATGTAAGATTATGGAATTATTGTTAATTTTTCTTTTAGTATGATTATGATGTTGTAGCTAGGATGTGAATGTCCTTAATCTCTCTGTCTCTCTGTCTCTCTCTCTCTCTGTGTGTGTGTGTGTGTGTGTGGTGTGTGTGTGTGTGTCTGTGTGTGTGTGTGTGTGTGTGTGTGTGTGTTTTCAGCTTACAAATAATTCACATAATAGAAAGGCAAGGGAAAACAGAAGATTAATGGGAAATTAACCCTTGGGTCTAGGTGCAGGAAATACAGACACTCAATACTTCCCTTCTTCCATCCCACAAGTGAAGGCTAGGACAGAGAAACCAGGAGCAGTCTATATCTCATTATCTCAGTGGTTGGATAATACATGAAAACGACTTCTATTGAGGAGAAATTGGCAAAAGTCCTTAACATTGTTCATGTGCCACGGATACACCCTTGATCGAAAATTCTACTTCTAAGAGTGTGTCCCTTAACTAAACCCACAAGCCAGTACTAATAACCTAAATGCAAATCAACAGTAAACTTTCACCGAGGCATGACTAAAACAAAGGACAGGAAATGAGCTATCTCTGATGAGTGAAAAAAAGGAATAAAGTATAATATATTAGCATTTGTTTTTAAAATGCAAAGAAAAACTATGCATTAAGCTGGGTGTTGGTGGCACACGCCTTTAATCCCAGCATTTGGGAGGCAGAGGCAGGTGGATCTCTGTGAGTTCAAGACCAGCCTGGTCTACAAGAGCTAGTTCCAGGACAGCCTCCAAATCGCAGAGAAACCCTGTCTCGAAAAACAAACAAACAAACAAATAAAACTATGCATTTAAAATACACACAGTCGCATTTGTATGTACACACACAACCCCATGTAGGGAATATCTTTAAAACAACAAAGCAGAGCAGAACCTCCAGGGAGGACTAAGGAGGATTGGGAAGTGGAAAGAAAAACTTATATTTCATCACCTATCCCCTTCTTGTGTTCTAAATTGTTGTGTAGATCAATAGAAAGAAAAAGGCCACTACACCTGAGGCAGCCATCCGACCATCTTCAGGGGCCTTTGGTTTGCCAGTCGCCCGGACAGCAAAGATCCGTCCATCACTGGTGCGGATGTATGTCCCTAAGAGATATGAGACAGACTATCATCAACCTGCATGAAATATAGCCAGCCCGGAGAAACTCCAGGCACCACTGGCTGGAAATGCCTACAACATTACATCTCAACCCCATCCCACAAGACCCCTGCAATAAGAACAGGATAACTAATGACTCATCTATTCTGTAAATATTGATTGCTAACCTATCATATACCAGGCAGTTTTAACACTTGAATACTTAAGACAGAAAGGGGCTTGTCTCATGGACCTTAACCTCTAGGTAATTACTTCACAAAGTACCAAAACAATGGAAGAAGTAAACAGGTCCTGTGAAAAACAAGCTCTGTGCTCTTAGGCACTCTGGCCCAGATCTTCTTCTTGGTCTGGAAAATGGACCCTTTTGCTTCAGTATCCTCTATTGCTTAGTTGGGTTAATTCAAGACCTGTAGTCTATTCCTAAAAGGCGCTAAGCTACCTTGTTCTTCTCCAGTTCCAGGAAATCTGATACCCTTTTCTGGTCTCAATGGCACCAGGCACACATGTGGTGTACAAACATAAATGCAGGCAAAGCACCCACACAAATAAGATAAAATTTTTTAAAAATTAAAACAAAAATCTTGTTATTACATTTCTTTATTGTGTGTATGCAGGTGTGTGCCAGGGTGGAAGGCAGTTGCGTCTTCCATCATGTGGACCCAGGCTTGGTGACGAGTGCTTTTATCTGCTGACTTACCTCACTGGTTTTCCATCTCTCTCTTAACCTGGATTATCGTTTCTTATCAAATAGTCATAAAATTTGAATTTCCTACAATTTCCATGTCACAAAATATTATTCTTGATTTTTCCCTGGCAGTGGTGGTGCACGTCTTTATCCCAGCACTCGAGAGTTCAAGGCCAGCCTGGTCTACAGAGTGAGTTCCAGGACAGCCAAAGCTACAAAGAGAATCCCTGTCTCAAAGTAAAATATACCACAGATTTCAGGTATAGTACTAGATACAGGCTGGACTTATCACACACAGCTTAGCCCACCAATCTCTGCTCCAAGGAGAGCAGTTAAATCAAGCTGTGTACAGTCATCTGTGTCTGTGCACTCACTCTCACAGGGGATGGAACTCACTGACAGGCTATGCGGGCTGGGTGAGGGGACGAAACCGCCACAGGCCTCAAATGAAGACACTATGGAAACAAGCTGTTGTTTGTATCCTGACACTATTAAGCCCATGTTTTTCATTTCAGTGACATCACCTTCTGTAAGAACACTAGAAACATATTAGGCTATTATTATTTGGTTTGTTTGTTTGGTTGGTTGGTTTGGTTTGGTTTGGTTTTTTGACACAGGGTCTTACTACATATCTCTGTCTGTCCTTGAATTTACTACATAGACCAGGCTGGCCTTGATCTCACAACCAAGTACTGGGACTAAAAGCGTGCATTACCTGGCATCATATTGGGCTTTTTAAAGTCACCGCACCAAAAATTCTGTTGTGCAACCCATGTGCACTAATTCATGTACAGTATACATTTCCTAACTTGGGACCACGACCCTGGCTCAATGAAATTGTATATAAATGACAGCACACATGTTTGCTTATAGCCCACTCCACAACTGTTTCCCTCTGTTTTGGTCTCTTTATAGCTACGCATATTCATCCCAAGATTTTCCATAAAAACAAAAGATACAGAAAAATGGGAACCCCAATTTCCTTCTTTTAAGCCACTGACAGATATCCTCGAAATTCAATGTCAGCTCATAGAAAAGCATTCTCATCTTTCCCCTAACTATGAAGCTCTTATGAGATAATTCCTATGCCCTCTCTAGCTTAAACCGCATTTATTCTGACTCTCAGTTTGGCACTCAGACAAAGACACTTGGCTAGGCTCTCACCTTTCGTCCCACGGATGATATGGATGCTCTCACCAGCATTGATTCTTGCCTGAACATCTGTGGAGCTGTTGAGTCCAGGAATAACAATATCTAATGAGAAACAGACCTTGCATTTAGATCACACGGGGCTTGAAGAAAAGAAGGAAACAGTCTCACATCCATCCCAGGTCCTAACTAGTGTCCCACAGCCTGTCTGTAGAGCTAAAATCAGAGAAGGTTGAACAAGCAGAACCTTTTTACAACTGTCTCAAAGAATACTATGAAAATCAAAACTGCTTAGAAATCTGTTCATCCTTCTAATCAATTTCCTTTGTTTTAATTAAAAATTCATAGGGTTTTTAGTTTAGAAAAGTGTGAATAGCCACTTCTACTTTTCTCCACTCTGAGCTATTTGTGTGTATTTGTTCCACACCATTTTGGGCTCCAAAAAATGCTCTCTTCTTCCTTGCTGCTGTCACCTCACAACTGGAAAAGAGTACTTTCAAGATTAAGTTGAGAAATAAGATTAACAGGGGCTTTGTTCAGTTTATTTCACATTAGTTAATAAATGTCACATATTGCTTTCATTCTCAGAAAAGTCAAGATGTTTTCATCAAAATGTGTATAACATGGATATTTACAAATAACAAGTGGGGCTGGAGAGATGGCTCAGTGGCTAAGAGCACTGGCTGCTCTTCCAGAGGTCCTGAGTTCGATTCCCAGCAACCACATGGTGGCTCACAACCATCTGTAATGAGATCTGTTTCCCTCTTCTGACTTGCAGGCAGCACACTGTATGCATAATAAATAAACCTTTGAAAAAAAAAATAAATAACAAGTGAAGAGGAAAAGCATGAAATGCTTTCCTCCCCAGCTACTCTGAATCTCAGGGCTTGGCTGAAGCACCCACCTCACTCCATTGCTCCGTGGCCCACCATGCCCAATCTATAGCAAACTGACACAAAAAAGAAGTATCCCAATGGTTCAGGTCTCCTAACTCTGGAGGCTGTTCCTTTGGTACCCAGCTGACCCTGCATTTAGGCATATCTCTGAAAACCTTTGAAGCCCAAACTAATATTCCAGTAACATTTCCAGAATCCCTGTAGTATTCAGAGAATTCCACTCACCACCATTCTAAAACAATAAAGCAACAACAACAAAAACCCAAGCCATATATTATATTAAAATCTTTCACCAGCATGCAAATTCTTCAAGATCGGGGAACCTTCATTTTTATCTATAGTGTCAAATATGGAAAGGTCTATACAAAAGGTGTTTAATGAACACTTTCTGGATGAAGGATGAACAACAAGTTACAAAAGGCAACACTGGGTCACTGAGATGGCTTAGTGAATAAAAGTGTTTTGTTGTCAAACCTGACAACCTGGGTTTGATCCCTAGGGCACACAAGAGCACTGTGGGTCATGAACACAAAATAAATGGTTATGAGCACCTGCTGCTATTGCAGAGGACCCAGATTTGGTTCCTAGCACTCGCACAGCAGCTCATAATTGTAATCTCAGTTCCAGGGAATCCAACATACTCTTCTGACATCTGCAGGCACCAGGTACATATGGGGTACATTTATAAACATGCAGGCAAAAGACCCATACACATAAACAAATCTTTAAGATTAAAAAGGGGGGGAGGAAGGGCTGATTTAAAGAGATAGAGATAGATAGATAGATAGATAGATAGATAGATAGATAGACAGACAGACAGACAGACAGACAGACAGACAGACAGACAGGCAGAGAGACATCCGCAGAACAGAAAGTAGGAATTCCCAACCTGTCGTGGTGACCACTTTCTGCACAAGGACTCCTGCCCGCTGCAAGTAGTTGATGGGGAAGTTCATGGATGGATTTGTGCTGGAGGCAGAGCTTACACTGCCACCGAGTGGGACGTGCCGGGGCATCATGGGAATGGGGGTGGACTGTACAGGACGAACACTGGCCACAGGCTTTTCATCACCCTTCAGTGTTGGCTGCCTGCAGAAGAAACACAAGTACATTTACAGAGTTGGACAGAATAGCCACTGAGCTACTACAGATGCCACTGCCCTGCACCCTTAGCTACTGCTGAGAGAAGGAAGCTTTGGAAGAATATGCAGAGTCTAGCCAATTCTAAAGAAGCCTAGAGGCATGACTGAAATACCACAGCCAAGAAAGAAGGTCATTTCCAGAGATAAGCAGTCAGATATTAGTGGAGTAATGCCTTTCAGGGATGGAAGGTGCCATCTGCTTCTCTAGAAAGCAGACCATCTACATCAGGAACTAGCTCCAAAGGGAAGATTAGATGATACACAATATAAAAAGGAAGGCAAGCTCTCGATACAATGTCAACTGAAATCCCGAAGGGCAGCATTTATGCTGACTCACCTTTGTGAGCTCAGGTGACCATCAGGGATCATCTATCCCAACTTCAGGCATCGTTACTCACTCTCCGATTCTCTCGCACACACCTTGAACCTCAGTAAATTATACAGACGCCCCTTCTCTACTCCAAATTACTTTTCATGATGCTCCTCCTGGCTCAGTCTCCACAGTGTCTCTCTAGTTATGACCACCATACAAAAACAACAGCACCCAAAGCCCCCGAACAAAGCCAGACTTCTACATGATAGTACTACGACCAGAGAGAGACCTGGCTGGGTATCTCTCTCTCTCTCTCTCTCTCTCTCTCTCTCTCTCTCTCTTTCTCTCTCTCTCTCTCTCTCTTTTGGTTTTTCGAGACAGGGTTTCTCTGTGGCTTTGGAGGCTGTCCTGGAACTAGCTCTTGTAGACCAGGCTGGTCTTGAACTCACAGAGATCTACCTGCTTCTGCCTCCCGAGTGCACCACCACCGCCCGGCTTGGGCATCTCTTTCTAACAAAATACCACCCATGGCCAGTGGAGCGTCCTTCCTGGTTCAACTTTCAACTCGATGGTGTTACGAGGCAAAGTGTAACTCCTGATTTGGGATCGCGTTCTCTCTCCCTACCTGTCTGTATGCTCATCATTCCCCACCCCAACCCCTGTGTCTCTTTTTCCTCCCACCACCACCACTTATGTGCTGCTGGCTGGCCTCAAACTCACTAAGGATAATCTTAAATTTCTCCTCCTGCCTCTACATCCCGAGTGCCGGGATTACTGGCACGCACCACCACATTTGCTTTTCTGATACATCTGCAAAGAAGCTTTCTTTTGCTAAGCTTTTAGAAATTCATTACACTTGTTGGCATTTCCTACCTCAAGACGTTTGACCACCCTGTGCCTTTTCCTACACTTGATTTGGAATGGCTCTATTGATTCTTTTTTTTTTTTTTTTTTTTTTTTTTAATTTTGAGACAGGGTTTCTCTGTATTGTTTTTGGAGGCTGTCCTGGAACTAGTTCTTGTAGACCAGGCTGGCCTCAAGCTCACAGAGATCCACCTGCCTCTCTCTGCCTCCCCGAGTGCTGAGATTAAAGGCGTGCACCACCAATGCCCAGCTCTATTAATTCTTTGTACATAAATGTACTCTGCCAGGCATGTGTGAATGCTTTGTACATAGTCAATTTTCAATAAATAAGGAAAAAATTATTATTATTGCGCATGCATGTATTTGATGTGTATATGTGGGTGCATGGTTGCCAAGGCATGTGTGTGGAAGTCAGAGGACAGCTCTACATAGAGTCAGTTTTCTCCTTCCACTTAAATGTAGGATCCAGGAATTGAACTCAGGTCCTCAGGCGTGCATACAGAGTACTCTCTCACCAACCCTAGCTATCAATAAGCTTCCTGAGGTCTGTATCGTGGTCTTGATGCATGAGGAAGATGCCCTCTTGGGTTGATATATACATTACCATGTGACTTAAAGCTTGCCCTGTAAAACAATTGTTTTATACTATCCTATCAGAAGGACTCTGCTGAGTGGCAAAATGAGCAGCTCATTTCTCCAGCCATTTCAGAACACTTGTGCTGCTGAGCTGCTTTGACGCCTGTCTCTAGAGCAGGACCTTCTTTTCCTAGCAGCCAAAGAGTAGGCTGTACATTCTGCCTTTGGTTAAACAAGAACTGAATGAAAGGAATTTGGGTCTAAAGTCCAGCCAGACTCTCTCCCTTCAAGTAACACACCAGTTCCTCTGACTGAAGGCAGGGATGCTGGTCAGGCTCTGGTCACTGGCAGGGTAATACTGCGCATACGATGGGCGAGTGTAGGGTACTGATGTGCGCTTGTCCTCCTCGTAGCTTTTCTTTGCTGCTTTCTTCTCAGCTTTGGTCAGCTTGTGATCCTTTCGGTTGAGGAGCAATGACTCATGCTCAAAAGGCTCCTGGAGACATAGGACATTAGGATTTAATTGCCAGTCTTTGTGCAAACACAACTGATGTACAGTGAGCCTTATTTTTGAATCAAGAAGAGGTTGGTTTTCTCCAACACTGGCAAAAAATCTGTTATAGGCAAGCAGGTTCTGTTAAGAGTGCAATTCATGGGCTGGTGAGCAGTACCCTGGTGACCCAAGCTCAATCCCCAGAATATACATACAGGGAGAAAGAGACTTGACTCTGCAAAGTTGTTCTCTTTTACCTCCACACGCATGCCGTGCTGGATACACAAGCTCACACATATGTAAACACACACACACACATACACATACACATGCTGTTTGCAAAAATTTAAAAAGGGCTGGAGAGATGACTTTGTGGTTAAGAGTTAACAGCACCTACTACTCTTGCAGAAGACCTAAGTTCAGTTTCCAGCATCTATGTTGGACAGCTCACAGCTTCCTGTAACTCCAGGTCCAGGGGGATCCAACACCTCTGTGCTGCACAGGACCTGCACTCACATACGTGCACATACCCACAAAGACACACACATGCAAACAACTAAAAGTAACAATAAATCTTAAAAATAAGTAGTAGAGTTCACAACTCTAACCTAGTATCAGTTTCTACCAAAAGAATGGAGAGTGTAGAGAATTCAGCTGCATTCAGAACTTTTTCCTCCTCCTTTCTGTTAGGGAGACTCAGAGTGGTCAGTCAGATTATTGGACATGGCTGACTAAGCTCAACACACCAAAGACTAGACGAGTGGTGGAGGTAGGTGGGGTCAGCCAAAGAATCACTTCACCCCCAGTTGTGTGCATGAAATACCACTTCAGAAAGAAGTCAGCTTGCCAAACAAGTCTTCACCGCCACACCAAAGAAAGGACTTCCTACATATCAGGTACTTACCTTGGTGATGAGGTGAGGGTATTTCAGACAGGCAAGCTGCAAGACTGACTCCTTGATCCCCTTTATATCCAAAGATGTTTGGGGAGCTGGCTCCTTCTCAACAAAGTGAAGCAGGTTTTCCACTTCCTTCCGGGTGAAGTTCAGCATTGGGTTGAGATCATCCACCACCCGGTCTAGAGGAAAGAGATAAGAACAAAGCCAACACACGTCAAAGGAGACCGAAAACACAACCACACAGGTCAGCGGGGAGAAAGCGGCTTAACTGACAATAAGGAAAAGTCGACATACAAAAGTCAAAGGACAGGCCGAGGGTCCTGGTAAAAGGGAAACATCATAGAAAACTAACTCTTCTTATTAAACTTACTTTCCACAACGAGGCCAGTTTCCTTAATGATCAACACGGGAGGATCTTCTGCCATTCTAATGATAGCCTTTGAATCATGCCCCAGGCCTCCCCGCGTGTCACACCCTGGATTCCGTACAGGACAGCAGTTGGTAGAGAAGTAGACCTGAAACAGCCTGGAAAAATGGCCTACCTGACATGCCCTGCTTGGAAATCTGCCGATCATAGATCTTCTTTTCAAGAGTATAATCAGCCACAAGGCGATAGATGTGACAGGGCTTTTTCTGGCCATAACGGTATACTCGACATACTGCCTGGGCATCATGGCAAGGGTTCCAGGAAGCATCAAATACCACCACTCGGTTGGCACCAATCAGATTCACACCCAAGCATCCAGCCCTTGAAGACATAAACCAACAACCATAAAACCCTTACTCTTAAAGATGGTTTTCTAGTTAGCTTTGCTCTGTGACTCCTACCCCAACATCACTGTCTTAAGTAAACTCAAGAATTTTGTTCTCCTAATAAACACTATGATTGCTCCTCAAGTGTGCCCTGAAGTCCAATACAACAGTGTCTATAGCTCTCCATCCCTCTGTGATGGGGAAAGCCTTACATAGTAGCTCCAGAGTGCTATCCCTTAGAGAGTAGAAACATCTGTACATAAAGTGTTTCCAGTGTTTGTACTTTCATACCTAAGGCAGGTAACAGACTCATATCTACTGGAAGCAGTGCAAAAGCCTATGATTCCAATATATGGGCGGTATAGGCAGGAAGATCGGGAGCCAAAGACCAGCATGGACTACATGAGACCTTATTTCAAACAAACCAATGGAAAAGAACCCATATGCTATTGAACACTGTTGGTAGAAAGCAACAGAGCCTCTAAAGTACTTGTCATGAAACAGAAAACAACAGCCTTTTACAGTTACACTACACTTTAGATTTATTTTTCGTTTTGGTTTGCTGTTCTGCCTTGAGGCAAGACTCACTGATAGAACTCAGCTAGCCTTAAACTCAAAATCCTCCTGCCTTCTGATTGCTAAGACTGAGCACTTTTCACCTTTTAAAGCATTTTTACTTACACTAATATCACATTACCTAATGTAATAAAGCACTCCTGAGAGAAAATCTAACTATGACAATTATTAGTGAAGGTCTCAAAAGAACTTTATGACATTACGATGGCTACCTTCATAACAACTTTCCCTGGGATTCTCTTTCTGACCTCAAAAAAAAAAAAAAAAAAATTACAAACCTGAGCGGACCTCTTCCCTGATTTAGATGGGCCTATGAAGTACCTGGCTAGGTGGCAAATTGCAGGAACACCCCATTACAGCCTCTACTCACCTTGTAGAAAGAAGGAACAGCCAGGTGGTGAGGTTGCTGGGATCATTGAACTGATTAATGAGCCGCTCTCTCTCAAAGGCAGGGGTGCTACCATCTAGCCCTAGGAAGAAAGAAAAACAAACAAAAAAAGAATTGATGAGGGCAGAGAAACTCAGCAAAGTCACTGAACAATGTTTGGGTTTTCAAAAAATATTTTAATTGCATATATGTTTCTAGGTCTGTGTGTAGGTATATACATATGAATTAGGTGCCTACAGAGGAGGCCACAGACATCAGATTCCCTAGGAGCTGGAGCTATAGGTATTTGTGACCTGCTTAACATGGATGCTAGGATCTGAATTCTGGTCCTCTGCAAGAGCAAGCAGTATGAGCTCTTAATCATTGAGCCATCTCTCCAACCCTGCAAAATGTTTTTAAAACAAAACAAAATAAAACATCTACCCACTGGACAGACCATGGGTCTATGATGAAGCCTAGCCATCAGCACTATGAAAGTATACTCAAGTAACTCTCACATATAACACAAAATTATAAAATAGGCCGGGGGGTGGTGGTACATGCCTTTAATCCCAGCACTGGGAGGCAGTAGATGGATCTCTGTGTTTGAGGCCAGTCTTGTCTACACAGAGAAATCCTGTGTCAAAAACAAACAAAACCCAAAACAACAATAACAAGAAACCTATAAAAAACATTTTTCTCCTCTAGTGAATTCTAAGACTAGGGTTTCCAGACTTTAAGAGTGCGGAAGACTCACCTATGGAACTTAGAAAAGACTGACTCAAGATGATCACTCAGCTTTATTTGGGACTCTTAGTGAGTGCAGGAACACCAAGGATTTTGTGTTTTAATATGAACAGTGTTCTTCCACCACCCCTCTTCCTTGAGAGGGTTTTGTTCTTTTTAAACAGTGTCTCTATATATAGTCCAGGCTAGCTTTCACCTCACAATCATCTTACCTCAGCCTCTAAATGCTGGATTTATAGGTATATGCTCCAGGCCCAGCAAGACACTGTTTTTTTTGTTTGTTTGTTTGTTTGCTTTGTTTTGTTCTTTTGTTTGTTTGTTTGTTTGTTTTAAGCTCTTGATGTTAAGAACTTGCCATTAAAAAGAAAAGAAGAAGATGAAGAAGCTGGAGGAGGAGGAGAAAAAGAACACCCAAAAGGGTCAGGTGTGGTGATGCACAACTTGAATCCCAGCACTCAGGAAGCAGAGGCAGAAAGATCCCTAAGAGTTAGAGGCCAGACTGGTCTACTTGGTCAGTCTCAGGCCAACCATGGTTACATAATGAGACTCTGTCTTAAGAAAGAAAGAAAGAAAGAAAGAAAGAAAGAAAGAAAGAAAGAAAGAAAGAAAGAAAGAAAAAAGAAAAAAGAAAAAAGACTTGAAGCACTGTCATTCATTAAGAACAAAGACAACCAGGTGGTGGTGGTGCACGCCTTTAGTCCCAGCACTCGGGAGACAGAGGCAGGTGGATCTCTGTGAGTTTGAGACCAGCCTGGTCTACATAGCGAGTTCCAGGACAGGCTCCAAAGCCACAGAGAAAACCTGTCTCAAAAAACAAGCAAACAAACAAAAACAAAACAAAACAAAAAACAGACAAAAGTTCACAAGTGGAAGAAATGGTTACCTTCACTTATGAAGCAGCGTAAGTAAGAGAGGAGGTGAATTGGTGAGGACAATTGAGGGTATGAGACACCAGAGGGGAGCTCATTGCTGCTGTCATAGGAAGCAGATATTTTAGTTGCCTGGCATTAGTGTTTTCAATCAGGACCCCAACTTACTTTCCAACCTGAGTTTTGTAACACAGAAGCACAGCTCGCCACTGTCTCATTGAACAATCCTATAGAAAACACGAGCTCCGAACCTCCATTCTCTAAACTATAATTTTTCTTTCTTTCCTTTTTTTTTTTGTTTTTGTTTTTGTTTTGTTTTGTTTTGTTTTTGAGACAGGGTTTCTCTGTATAGCTTTGGAGCGTATCCTGGCACTTGCTCTGGAGACCAGACTGGCTTCGAACTCACAGAGATCCGCCTGCCTCTGCCTCCAGAGTGCTGGGATTAAAGGCGTGCATCACCAACACCCGGCTCTAAACTATTTCTTTAGGCCAGTGGTTCTCAAAGGGTTATTTCTCCACTCTACTACCCCCATAGAACAATCTCGCAATGACTGCAGGCATTTTTAATTCTCAAAATTGAAGATGGTACTGACATCAAGTTAGGAAAAAATACAGATATTAATGAATATCCTACAACACATAGGTTAGATACTTATACTTAAAGTCTAGGTCAAATGTCTACAGGGAAGGGTCAATATTTCTCAGCTTTTATTTTTTTTATTACCACTCATTTTTAGATACCTTTCTCAATTACACCATATCTTCCATAAAATATTAATATTATTGATAGAATGTATACATGGTTATGTGTACCTATAAATTATACATCTGAAAATAGAGATTCTTTCCCCCACAACATACACACTCCCAAACTTTTCATCCCCTTAGGGGTACTTAGCTCCCTCACAGAGAAAATATGATTTAGGTTTACACTCACTCTGACTTGGATGGATCACTACACCACAGTGGTTCAATTCTTCCTTCTAAGCCTCCTCCTCCAGCTGCGCGTGCGTGCTCGCACATGCACGTACGCACACATGCACGCGTGTGTACACACACACACACACACACACACACACACACACACACACACACATACACACAGTGACTCCACCCTCTTTAGAACCCAGTTTTAAGCCGGGCATGGTCACATATGTCTTTAATCCTAGCACTTGAGCCATCTAAGAACCAGTAGTGGTTCTTTCTTAAAAGCTACCTTTCAGTAACTCCCTATTTCTTGGCTAATCCCTTATTTCTATACACTTGAAGAAGACTGGAGTTGGAGAAGAGGGAGAGGGGGAGGGGGAGAGGGAGGGGGAGGAAGAGGGAGGGGGAGGGGGAGGGGGAGAGGGAGGGGAGGGGGAGGGGGGAGGGGGAGGGGGAGGGAGGGGGGGAGGAAGAGGGAAGATGGAGAGGGAGAGGGAGAGGGAGGGGGAGAGGGAGGGAGAGGGGGAGAGAGGGAGAGGGGGAGAGAGAGAGAGAATGGATCATGCCCAGGCTCCAGGAACAATGCAGCAATAAACTCACGGAAGTAGCTGACATTTCGGACCCACTTCTGTGCTCCTTGGCCCTCGGCACCAGGCAGACAGGGCACATCTCGTTTCCCTAGGAATTCCTCGATGAGAGCCAAGGTGGAAAGACTCTGGCTGAAAGGGAAGAAGTAATTCAGATGGCTCCCACACCCCAAGTAACCTTGCTCTTACATCCATGTACAACCTTCTAAATGGAATTCCCATAACCTAATCCCTGTAAGACAGAACTCCACCAAGAACAACCAAGGCTATTCTCCCTAACTCAGAATGAGAGTCGTTATCCATATACTTATCACCACCAACCCATAAAAACAAAACAAAACAGAAAACCAACCAACCAATCAAACGAACAAAACAAAAGACCCACTATTTCTCTGATTTCTTAATATCTCCATTGAAAATTCTGGGGTTTAACTCAATGCTCAGTAGTATTTGGTGGTGCAACCCAACACTACATTAGGTACAGATGAGTCTAACTGTGGGCCACAGGCAATCTTAAGCATCTTACTATGAAGATGGATCCATTTGACTGTTTTCAAAAGTCAGAGAGCTGGGTTCTTGAAAGGCAGTATGCAAAAATCAGAGAACAAGTTTGACTCACTACCAACCGTCACAGATGAAAGCTCTCAAACTAATGCTTCCAAACCAGTCTTTGGGGCACAGTGTGGCCAGAGCAATCCACTTCATGCCTTTCTCCTTGTATATAGTCTTGATGAGACTCAAATCCTCAGCCAAACCTAGAGTGTGACTATGGCGCAAACCATGCCACTTACTTGGCCTTATATGCAAAACCTTATTTAAAAAGGAGGCCAGGGGAGCAGGATAGAAGGATCAGCAAATGTGCTCCATAAAGGGCAAACATTTTCAGTTCTGTAGACACATAGAATCTTTTTGTTTGTTTACCCTTTGTTTTGTTTGAAACAGGGTTTCTATACATAGCCCTGGTTGTCCTGGAATTCACAGAGATCCACCTGCCTTTGTCACCCAGGTGCTGGGATTACTGAAAGACCCCGCCCCTTGGCTCTCTCTTTCTCAAGTTTGCCTCCTCCTCCGGTCGGCGGCTGGTGGGGCGCGCGCGGCGGATGCCTCGCCTCCTGCGCTTCCTCGACCCCCACCCCCGCCGGCCTCCACGTCCCCGCCGCCGCACGCCCGGCCACCGGCTCCCTCCCAAGCCTTCACCCCGGCGGGGCCCGCGCCCCAGGCCGCCCGCCTGGCACCGCGCCCCGGGGCTGGGGCCGAGCGAGGAGCCCGAGAGGTGGCCAGAGGCAGGCCGGCCCGGGGCCCCGCCCCCGCGCCCCTGCCCGATGGGGAACGCTACGTCCCAAGGTCTGCCATCTGGACTCGGAGGAAGACGAGATAGAACCAAGGCCGTTTCGCCTGATTACCAGACCTTGGGAGAATGCTGATTTGAAATAACTCTGTACCTCATTAAATTGTCCAATAGAATCCCTGTAACTATGCTTTTCGCTTCTGCACTGCGCTTTTGCTATATAAGGACCTCTCTCCCTTGACTCGGGGCGCTTGGCCTCACAGAAGCTAAGTCGCCCCGGGTACCCGTGTATCCAATAAAACCTCTTGCGGTTTTGCATCCAAGTCCATGGTCTCGCGGATTCCTGGGTGCGGGTCTCCTTCTACGAAAGTACCCCTTCTGGGGTCTTTCATTTGGGGGCTCAGTCCGGGATCGAGACCCGCCCAGGGACCACCGACCCACGTTTGGGAGGTAAGCGTTGTGCGGATCCGCTGTCTTGTCTCGTCTTGCCTGTCTGTCTGAATCCGTCTTATGAACTGAGCTTGCGTCTGTAGTACACAGCTGCGTACATTTGTATTTGGCGGCTCCGAGGAGGAACTGACGGGTTCGGACTCCCGACCGCGGCTCCAGGAGACGTCCTGGTAGCGATTGAGGCCTTAGTGGGCTCACCTTTGTACTTTTGTTTTTGAGCTGAGAGCTCACCTTTGTACTTTTGTTTTTGAGCTGAGATCTATGACTGGACATCTTCCCAGTCTCTTTGGAGAAGGCCCTGGGCTTGAGGGATTTGCAATCTTTACTGGGGACTCCTTCTTCGACCCCCTCTCAAATCTTACTTTCGACTCTCTGTCGAAACCGCGCTGCGAAAGCCTGTTCTGTGTTGTTTGGTCTTTGTTTTGTAGTTGATGTGCATAAACGCAAATGGATTACTCTTTGTTCCTCAGAATGGCTAGCCTTTGACGTGGGCTGGCAGCGGGATGGTACCTTTAACCCCCAAACTATATTTCAAGTAAAAGAGAAGACACCTGAGGTACTCCCCCCCGGGAGAATTGACTGAGGAGCCCCCGCCACCTCGGCGGAGGCGGCCCTGGCTCCCCCACATGACCCTTCACCAATGGCTCACCGACTAAGAGGTCATAGGGAACATGGCTACAAGGCCACCATCTGCTACCCATCTTTCTGTGCTCCACACACATGGTATGCAGGGGGGGGGGGCACAGGAGTCTTTTTCCCACCCCTGGATTGGCCAAGGGTCTGGGGTTACCAGCAGCACCCCTACCCCAGGTCTCTCTGCCTTGAGCACATGGAGCTCGAGAATATAAACTTATCTGGCCTGATCCGGACATCTAAATAGCCTTAAAGTTATTAAGAACTATAAAAAGACTTTAATAAAATTTTTATGTTGACTGAGAAATGAAAAAAAATATAAGAAACTTAAATAATAAAGAGGGAAAGGAAAAAAGAAAACTTGTCTAAAAATGTCTAAGAGAGTCAGAGAAATGAACTAAAAGGTTATAGAAAGTTAAAGCAAGTCATAGCAGAGAAGATTGTTACAGAAAGTTATAGAGGGTTAAAGCAAGTCGTAAAAGGTCAGAGGAAAGTTGTTAAAAGTCAGAAAAAAAGGTTATAAGTCAAAGAAAAATATAAACTGGGCTATGGTTTCTCATGTCTACAAATAATAATTTTTTTAAAAAATAATAATATAAGCTAAAATTTTAACCATATTAAGCTAATTCTGTTTTAAAAAGTCCTGTTTATTTCTCAAGTAAATTATATATACTTGTTTTAAAATGTTCTGTTTCCCGGTAGCCAGCACATGGCAAAATGGTCACATGACTTGACTGGTCGCCATTTTGCTAAAGTTAAAAAAAGAATACTTAAACCGCCATCTTGACTAAAGGTGACCGCATGGAAATTAGAGGTACCATCTTAGAAACAAGTTTTTCAATTAAGATTTAAAATGTTAATGCTTCTATATATTACAGAAAGACCTTAAGGGAATTTAAATTTCTTTTTAAAACCAGTTTTTTTTTAATGTTTGTTTTTATTAATGTTTGTACTTAAAGAGCTTCAATTTAGAATTATTTTTGAGCAAAGCCTGACAATGTAAAGTTTTTGTTTTATGAAAGATGCTGATCTATTATAAGATATTACAGTTTATGTTTTAGAAATAAGTTTAGGATGTTGATAACACACACCTTTAAGCTCAGGATGTAGGTAGCACACGCCTTAAGTTTAGAACATTGGTGACACACGCCTTTAATCCCACCACTCGGGAGTAAGAGGCAGATGGATCTTTATGAGTTCAAGGCCTACCTGGTCCGGCAGATCAAATTCCAGGACAGGCTCCAAAGTCACAGAAAAACCCTGCCTCAGAAAGAAGTTAAGCTACTGTTTAAGGAATATAAGGTAGCTCTATGCAGTTTTAAGTTCAGCTGTGCTGTTTCAAACATCTTACTAAGTTAAAACCAGTTACAGTCAGACTAAAAATTATTTACAGAAATAAGACCTTACCTAGCCACCTGTATACTTAATGTGTGCTTAAGGCAAGTAATTAAAACAGACAAACAGACCTCTAATGCTTCAGAGATCTTCAGAATATGGCATTTAAATTGTTATCTTTAAAGTTTATAATGTCAGACAGATTGCCAGATCCTGACAGTGACCCAAAGTCTCCAAGGAAGATTACGAGGCACCTCAGTTCCCGCACCTGGACCAGTGAGCGAGATGCTCAGATGTGAAACCTGCCGCCTGCCAGAACCTGGCCGAGACTGTGGACAAAGCTGCTGGACACTGGAAAATTGATTGTACCCCTTTGCCTAGACAAAACAAGGTCAGTCTTTTCCATGTCCCTCTTCCACAGAGAGAAAAAAAAAAAAAACCTCTCACAATATAGGCCTGGCGAAGATTGCTGTTCTTTGAGACAGCTGCCTCCAACTGTAATGGAGAAACTTGGGTATGGCTAACTGTATATAGACTGGCTTCTGTCACTTTTTAGTAGATTCGGACAAAACATACCCTTCTCAGATCTCTGAAATATTACTGGTTGTCAGCTTGACAGCATCAGGCAGTCAGATCCACTATGGACTAGTAAATATGTTAGCTGATAAGATAATGACTATATACTGTTCAGGCATGAGCTCAAAATTTTTAAGTTTATTTTGGTTGTCATCTAAGTACAAACTTAAAGGGCTTTTCATTAGGCCAAAGGCACCTCTGTCCAATCCATACCTGGCTCTCTGGACAGAAGAAAAATGTACATGCTTATAGCCCAAATCTATAGTTTTTGCTAGGACTCAAAGTTATAAATATGTTCCTGCTGTTTGAACAGATATCCAGATATCTGCTTTTTCTGCACTGTGGGCTTCAGTAAATAAGTTTTAACCTCTGTTCCTAGTTTAAATATGTCTTAAACAGGTTTCTGCTTCTGACAGACATCTGAGTATTAGTTGCTGACTACAGGCTGTTCTAAGTAGACTGCGAGCCCTGGACTTGCTGTGGATGTGAACCAGTCCAGCTGATGTGGGCACCCCCTGTCTCTGCAACAGTGTCTGCTAACCAGAAGCCCCTGATGGATTCCCCATTGCCTAAATTCCTTTTTGCTTTTGACTAGCATTTCAACCTTCTGGGGTCCCTAACTTCGTCCCAAAGTCAGCAGGAAGCAGTTTGGAAAAGAAATTTCGCCGTCCATTTTCCTTGGTTTAAATGCTAAGTCAAAAGGAACTCCCTTGCATGGGGATGCGAAACAACAGGGGATGCTTACTGGAAGCCTTCATCCTCATGGGACAAGATTCAGGTAACCAGAGGATGGCAAAAGGGCTCCACCGGTACCACCTCTATGCCTCTCCTTATTTCCTTTACGGATGAGGATAAGAAAGCAACAGAATAGCAGAAGGGATATGCTTGGGGCCTTCGCTGGTACCTGTCGGGACCAGATTGGGGGGGGGGGCATCTTTAAAATTAGACTCAAAGTAAAAACTACCACCAACCTGAGTATGTTTACAGCGTACTAGGAAAATCAACCCGATATAAGAGGGAGCCAATGTCCTTAACCGTGGCCCTATTATTAGGAGGAGTAACAATGGGGGGCATAGCAGCCGGCATAGGGACCGGTACAGTTGCCTTACAAGGAATTAATCATTTTAAACTTCTACAACAAGCCATGCACACAGATATCCAGGTCCTAGAAGAGTCAGTCAGTGCACTCGAGAAATCCTTAACATCACTCTCTGAGGTAGTCCTGCAGAACAGACGAGGGCTAGATTTATTATTTTTACAGGAAGGGGGGCTATGTGCTGCCCTCAAGGAAGAATGCTGCTTTTATGCAGACCACACAGAAATAGTTAGAGACAGCATGGCCAAACTTAGAGAAAGACTTAACCAGAGGCAACAGCTATTTGAGTCTCAACAGGGATGGTTCGAAGGATGGTTCGCTAAGTCTCCCTGGTTCACTACTCTTATATCCACTCTCATGGGACCTCTGATTATTCTATTTTTAATCCTTATGCTTGGTCCCTGCATTCTGAACAAGATGATTCAATTCATCAGAGAACGACTATCTGCCATACAGACCTTAGTCTTAACTCAACAATACCACCAGCTAAAGCAAATAGATCCAGAATATCTAGAGACCTCTGAATGAAAGATTCCATTCGGTTACAAGAGAAATGGGGGAATGAAAGACCCCGCCCCTTAGCTCTCTCTTTCTCAAGTTTGCCTCCTCCGCCTCCTCCTCCGGTCGGCGGCAGATGGGGCGCGCGCGGCGGATGCCTCGCCTCCTGCGCTTCCTCGACCCCCACCCCCGCCGGCCTCCACGTCCCCCGCCGCCGCACGCCCGGCCACCGGCTCCCTCCCAAGCCTTCACCCCGGGGGCCCGCGCCCCCGGGCGCCCGCCTGGCACCGCGCCCCGGGGCTGGGGCCGAGCGAGGAGCCCGAGAGGTGGCCAGAGGCAGGCCGGCCCGGGGCCCCGCCCCCGCGCCCCTGCCCGATGGGGAACGCTACGTCCCAAGGTCTGCCATCTGGACTCGGAGGAAGACGAGATAGAACCAAGGCCGTTTCGCCTGATTACCAGACCTTGGGAGAATGCTGATTTGAAATAACTCTGTACCTCATTAAATTGTCCAATAGAATCCCTGTAACTATGCTTTTCGCTTCTGCACTGCGCTTTTGCTATATAAGGACCTCTCTCCCTTGACTCGGGGCGCTTGGCCTCACAGAAGCTAAGTCGCCCCGGGTACCCGTGTATCCAATAAAACCTCTTGCGGTTTTGCATCCAAGTCCATGGTCTCGCGGATTCCTGGGTGCGGGTCTCCTTCTACGAAAGTACCCCTTCTGGGGTCTTTCATTACAAGCCACCACACTCAACTAACCAAATACACTCTTTATTCTTTGTATTTCTTTTTATAAGACTAAAATGTAAAAACTAGTTGGGCTTGGTTTTCTCACCTTCATGGGAGGCTGAAGCAAGAGGAACACAAATTTAAAGCTGGCCTAGGTTCTAGAGAGTAAATTCAAGACCAACCCAGGGAACTTAGTAACACTCTGTCTCAAAATTTTGAAAAGTAATGCCAGAGGTGTTGGCACACACCTATAATCCCACCACTCAGCAAGGAATTAGGCATTCAAACCAGCCTGGTTTTTTGAGTCTTGTCTCAAAAACCTAAAGAGAACTGACAAGACAATTCAGCACATCCAGGCACTTGCTGCCAAGTCTAATCTCAATGCTAGAGTGCTTACCTGGTATGAAAGAGGTCCTAGGCTCAACTCCCAGCACCATAAACTTAAAGTAAAATAAAAATCCTAAACACAAATAAATAAACAAAGCAAATACACAAGTAAACATTAAAAAAATAAGTTAAAAACTAGTCAGGCTTGGTATGGGCTACAGTATGAAGGACTACAGTATCTACAATAGGATCTCCAATGTAACACTTGGTCTTAAATACTTTGGGTGGAGGGTCGGGGGAGACCTGGGTTGGGTGTTGGGATGCAAGAAAGCCCTACCTCCAAGTGCTTGGTTACAGAGCACTGGAAAAGGCAAGGTGCAAGTATGAAGTTAGATGGTCTCACTTCATAGGTGCTGCATTCATCCTTCCTTCAGACACCAAGCCTCAACTGAGAATTTCTCTTCTTACCTAAACACAAGGATCTTGTCCCCAAGTTTCACACTTTCTTCAATCAGGTGGAAAAGAAGTACCATCTTGGGAGAGTTTTCCAAGACTCCAGTCTGGTAATTAGTCAGGAGATCCTTGGCCTGCAAAAGAAAAGATTGGAGCAGGTCCAAGGTTGGATAGGTAGAAATAAAATGACCTCCTCTTAGGTAGTGGCCCGCTGAGTAGCTGGGCACCTTTACTGCTCTTTTCACAGGCCTGGCAGTGCGGTGGACTGTGTGCACCCTGTTCTTTCCCTAGGTTGGTCATCACCATCCCTCCTCAGAAGCAGTTTATGGCTACTGAAGGCTCTGATTGACTCACCCATTCATACGTAACGATGTTATTGCCTCGTTCCTGGAAAGGGTTAAAGCCAACTCCCTGTAGGAACTTGCTATTGGTTGCTTCTCCCATTGAGGAAGCCAAGGTGCTATCTTCTCCCTTGACTTTTGTGCCCTGTGGTGGGCAACGGGAACTGGTCCCTGCTGAGCCAAGCTCTTCCACATCTAGGTCCTGCTCATTGGCTAGGTTTTCCTTCTGAAGGGCTTCATACAGAACATCAGGGTGGTTCCAGATCTAAAGTTAAACAAAGGAAGAGTACAGACCAGAGAACATTCCAAGGGTGTCCTGAGGAGTATGGAAACACGCTCAAACAAACAGCTGCTACAGCTCACATTGCATACCCAGAATTAATATATCCCCCAATCCTTCATAGTCAAAGAGTGTGCAATTTCACTTATGGCTCTGATGGCCATGACATATTAATGGGAAAAGCCAGTGTGTTTGGTGTATAATCAGAAAGTCTGTGCCACAAGTATTTCATTCTTAACTCAAACAGGGAAAGAATGTTTTGTTTTCATTGTATGGCTACATTCAGCTACTATACAAAACAAAATCCCTCCCTATGTAAAAAAGACGTCTGGCTGATAGATGACGAATCTTATGTGATTCAGGGACAATCCCTAGGAAAAGCTAAGAATTCCTGGCAAAGGGGAAAGAAGGAAGGACGCCATAATCTGGAGCACTATGATAGGAGCATTTTGCTTTTGTTTCTGTGCTCTGATCAGGACAGTGGCTACAAAAACACTATTCTGAAAGACATGTATCGTGGTACTTGCTTATAATCCACACACTAGGAAGGCTGAGGCAATAGGATTGCCAAGAGTTTAAGGCCAATCAAGACAACATGACAAGACCCTGTTTCAAAAGACAAAAAAGAGATATTTTGAAATTCCACCCATTGCCAGGTATGATGGCACACACCAGTAGTAGGAGGAGGAGGCAGGAGGATCTGAATTCTAAGACAACCTGGACTAAAACATGACTGAAGAAAAATAACCTGACCCCAGAGATATATCTTCAGCAGACTTACTAAAGGGGAATCAGGAACAATATCCAACATCTGCCAAGAACAGAACTAGAGATACTAAGTCAAAGAAACAGGATCAGGAGCCCCTGCTCCTGATGAGAACGATCCATTAAATACACATCAGTCAGAAGGTACTTTGTATAGCTTCTTTTATGTTCTGTTTTTTGGAGGCAGTGTCTCCCAGTGTAGCTCAAGTTATCCCAATTCACTATGTTCTTGCCTCAACCTCCTGACTGTTAGCATTATAGGCTTATGCCACCAGCTCCAGGCTCCATCACACAGCGATAAAACAAAAAACAAAAACAAAAAACCTGCATCCCACAACAGTCATCCATCACCCTTTTTTTTCCCAAGAGAAAAAGTCAGTAAGCAAGGATGGTTTCTGGAGTTGAGCACAGCAAACAATGCAGCAGCTGTATTCCCAAAGCAAGCACTGAGCATACTGCATGAGCAACCCCAAGAAGTTTTGTAGCATACAATCAGCATGTCTCACTTGGAGTCCCCAAAGAATACTCCAGTGTCCTGAACTGAGGTGGCCTTTCTCACTTTATTCTTCCTTTACCAAGGATTCCCACTACGAGTGGCAACTGTGTGCACCCTTAGTTCTGACCCATCTTCCCTGAGGCTCTCACTCACCTTACAGCACACACAGAAAGCCTTCAGAGGGTTCAATCCCAACCAGCCACTGCTACCACAGTCCCGGAAACGGTCCATGAATTGTGTGTACAAATCTCGCTGGATCTGAGAAAGCCGCACCAGGATCACATTCTCTTCTTTGGCAGGGAGGTGAATCTTCAACACAGTATGGCCTCTCCTACAGAGGCACAGAGATCAGAAATGGCCTATAGGAAGCACAGCCAGGAACTGTGGCCAGGATGGGTCAGTATATGATGAAAACAAGGCCTTGCACTCCTGCCACACCATCTTCTAGAAATCTCTCAACATGCAATGCATCCTTGTGTTAGATCAGGGTGGTTCAGACAAAGTAACCTGTCCCAAGTTATGACTAACCAGGTAACTAATGCCAGAGGAACTCTAGGTTCATGCCCCAATTCAGGGATGCCTCTCTGACCTTTTCCCACATCTGTCATCCTACCAGGATGAAATGACCTGTTTTAGGCTAGCCTACACTACATCAACTGGGATGTTGAACCTGGCAAAGCAATATCCTAGAGTCATATTTATTCTTTTATCAAACTCAGCAAAATGCTGGCTCAATCTTATTATTTTTTTAAACAAGTTAGAACAGTTGTTTTTGTTTTTTGCAACTTTAAATAATACTGGCTTGAGCTTGCTATGGTGGCCTCAAACTCAGCTACCTCACGCTCCTGACTGCTAAGACATGTACCACCACATTCAACAAAGACAACTTGTGAATGAAGTGCTTCTAGGCCAAACTTCCAGAGAATATTACAGCCATCATCTGCTCGTTATCCGGGTTTATTGCTGCTCCACTAGGAAGAGCCCTCCAGTGATGACATTTCCCCTTCATAATAGCTTTGGCATGACATCTATCCCGCTAAGGATTCAGAAAACAAGGCCTCACCTCTGCACAAAGCCCTCCAGGAGGCTGTGCAAAACATGGCTCCGGTAGCGCATGAGGCGGACATCCTGAGGTGTGCTGTCAATACACTGCCCGTTTAGGATAGGGCGTTCAAACATGTTGCTGAACTCCTGACGAGTACCAAGGAAATCTGGGCGCACAAAGTCCACCATGCACCAGTACTCAATGAGGTTGTTCTGTAGAGGGTACCCAGTCAGCACGACCCGCCGACGAGAACGTATGTTCTTCAGAGCCTGTGAGGTGCTGGCTTGGCAATTTTTGATGCGGTGTCCCTCATCACAGATCACCACATCGGGACCAGGGCGGCATAAGGCCTTCTCAAACTCTAAGGAGGGAAGAGGATCCGGAGTCAGAGGGTGAGAGGGCCTGCTCTTAGTCAATAATATGACAGGTAGGGGAGAACCCTGGAAGAGACAGAAGAAATGAAGGAAGCAGGGAAGCAAGAGTCAGCCCCCGTTGGTAAAAGGGCACCAGCCAGACAAGCTCTACGTGTTTAGTGTGGTGCTAACCTGGCCACCGACTCTGGCATTTGTATCTTCTTATCCCCATTCTTTTCCTTATTTTCCTTATTCACTTTAAATTTTTCTTTTTCAAGCCAAAAGTAAAAATTACTTACAATCCTAGGACTTAAGTCAACCGGAGAACTGAGAGGGGGGTCATCACAAATTGTAAGCCTAGCATTAAAAATATGTCTGCCATTCAGCATTTTGGATCCTTCTGAAGGCTGAATGATAGGAGCTTTAAGGACAAGAATTATTCACCAGTCACTGCTAAATGGCATATTCACCCCAGCTACCATAGAAGCAAACCTAGAACAGACATAATCTCACAGAATGAAACCTTTTTTTCTCAGTGGACAAAGGCTCCTTAAAAAATAGAATGGATACCCATAGCTCAGTACATCTCTCATCCTCAGCAGAGAAGTTTCTCCTTAGAAAGGGCAATTAACATGGAGACTCACAATGGGACAACATGCAGAGAATAAGAAACTGTAGTGTGCTCATTTATAAATAAAATGTACATATCACATGCACACACTCATGCACACGCCAGGGATCTTCGTGGAAGAGAGGGCAGAAAGGCTGGAAGATGCAGAGGTGGTAGGTAACTTCAAAGAATTAGTGTTTTAGTTATCATGCTAGCGTGCATGCACAAAACCTGAGCAAATGCAAGCCAGGTAAAAATCCCAACATGGAGGAGGAAAGGTGGGCAGGAATCCCAACACTAACTGAGGGGCAATTGGTATTCAGTAGCTGCTGGGAGAGGCAGAGTCAGTTTTCTTTATCATATCACCCCTAGAGGGTTGACCACACCTACTCCCAAGGGCAACAAAAATTGATTTTGAGTTGCTGGGATAGAAAACTCAAAAGTTGGGTGGACAGGGAGGTAAGAGTGGAGAGGGCAGGTCTGGGAGGAGTTGGAGGAGGGTGAATATGATATGATCAAAACAGATTGAATGAAATTCCTCTTAAGTTTTAATTTTATTAGACGTATTCATTTTATTTTATTAATGTGCGAGTGTTTGTACGTGTGCCTGTCTCTGTACTATGTGCATACTTGGTGGTTGTAGAGGTCAGAAGAGGGCATCTGATCCCCTGGAACTGGAGTTAAAGATGGGTGTTCTTAACCACTGGAACATCTCTACAGCCCCAAATATTATTACTGCAACTGCTGCTACTATTATTTCAAAGGTAGACTAGAACTACAAGCAGCAACAGAGATTATTTCTTTTTAAAAATTCACAAATATTATTCCTCTTCTGTCTTTATATTAGCTTTAGAGGATTTTTTTGTTTCTTTTGTTTGTTTTGATACAGGTTCTCACTATGTAGCTCTGGCTAGCCTGGAATTCACTATGTAGAAAGGATGGCCTCAAATTCACAGAGCTCTGCCTGCCTCTGCCTCTCAGGTGCTGGGATTTAAAGACGCACACCATCATGCCTCGCCCTTATATGAATAATAAGTATAAGCCATTTATGTTTTCTTAGTACTTTCTTATAATATCTCTATGAAGTGGTAATGGCGGTCGTGACTTTCTCAACTGTCTTGTGAGTCAAACAGAGACACAAAGACAGGGGAGAGTCCTCGGAGCCCAGGTGTGGCTTGCAGAAAATGCAGAGCGTTCTGAAAGGCCCTGGAGGTGGTCCCACCAGCTTCACACCTAACCAGTACTTTTGGAGTGCCTCCAGGGTAAGACACCCACCTCTCCGGAACTCCTGCTGTCGATCTTCTTCATCCAGATCAATAATGACGGGGTGAGAGCGTTTCTTGGTTTTCTTCGGTCTGCCTGTGGCAAAGGACTTCTTCAGTGTGAGCAGTCTGTACATTTCATACCCCATCAGCAGCACTCCACCCTCTGAAACCCAATCAGCCGTCACTTTAGCACGAGATGCCACTGTCCTGTAGGAATGAGAAGAGAGAACTATGAGCTATGAACTATTCAATAAAGACGGCTTTTAGTTTTCAAAAAAGATAAACAAAATACATAGTTGCTTCTGCTGCTACTCAGGAAGAATTCTTTAATCATAGCTGCACTGACTTATATTTGGAATGCTTTATTGCCAAAGATTTCATTTGGCAGCAAGCACAAGCCAGACCAGCTACTCAAGGACTTTCCTGGTATCCCAGAAATACTCATTTATACTAGACTGGGTCATTGATGGTAGCTAAACAGCAAGAATCAATAATTCAATGGAAGAAGGCAAAAGAACATGCTAAGCCCCTGCATGTATATCTACGATTACAAGGCAATATTACAGACAACATTTCGAGTAATTCCCATGGTAAGCTTAAGTCATGGGAAGAAAGCAACAATCCATATTTCACCTGACCAGGCTCCAGTGATAAAAACAAAACACCAAAAAAAAAAGTACAAGGACAGAGGCAAAGGAGAACCAAAAACCCCTGGCAGTAACTCCACTCGAACCCCCAAGCCCTCTCAGTGTTGCACTAACTAGATGTGAAGTAATAGTTCGGAAATCCAAGAAAGCAGAGGAGGTGACCAACCATTTGTTGGGTCACTTGGAGAATCCTCACAAAACAAAACAAAAACAACAACAACAACAAAAAAAACAGCCTTTGTAGAAAGGAAGTCTGCCTTTTTAAACTCTCTGTGTCAATCAGACACGAAAGGAAAGCATGGTTAGCTGGTTTGGACCAAGAAGTCGAGTTAGATTTTTGAAAATCAAAACCAAAGTGTGTACTTTTCAAAGTTTGGAAATTGTACTATTAAAGGTCAACTATAAGCCAGTGCTTCAAAGAAGAGTCTAAAGTTCATTGTGTCATGTTGAATATTATTACTACAATATACACCAGAAAATGTGACTAGGCTGCAGATTATTTTATGGCAGAAAAGCATTCTAGAACACAACAAAGAAACTTCAGGATATATAATTCTGACTTCACTGAAAAGGTGTGTGTGTGTGTGTGTGTGTGTGTGTGTGTGTGTGTGTGTGTGTGTGTGTGTGTGTGTGTGTTGGAGGTGGGGAGGTAAGCAAGAACAGAAAAGGGAAACATCAAGAATCAAAAAGAATTGGGAAAACAGAGAGACATACTTTAGTAGCCCCAGAAAAGTCTAAGGAATAAGACAAGGTAGGCCACCTACTTGTGTTCATCATTCAAGATATGAACTTTGAAGAACCTTGGCTGTACTTCTTCAGGCTTGCTGTCAGCTGGAAGGGCTTCAGGAGGTGGAAGCCACATGTTGAATTCTGCCAGCCAATTCTGAAGAGTATTAACCTATGACAAGCCCAGAAGAGTTGGCTTTTTTAAAAAACATTTTTATTTAGTTTGTGTATGTACATGTGGAGGTCAGAGGACAACCCGCCACTATGTAGATCCCCAAAATTAAGCTTATCATCATTTTTATCCACTAAGCAAAGATGCCCCCTCACCCCCAACACCCACATACCCACACCCACCACACACATAACACAGACACACAGACACACACCCCACACAACACAGACACACACAGACATAGACACAACACAGACACACAGACACACAGACACACACACAGACACACACACACACACACACACACACACACACACACACACACGCACGCAGACACACAGACACACACACACACACACACACACACACACACACACACACACACACACACTCTCACTCACACACACTCAGGTTTTAAGGAATAAGCTCAGAGCTGAACTCAACAAGCATTTTAGTGGCCAGGGATGTTCAGAGGAGTGAGTTAGAGCTCTTACCGGCACAATGGCAAGGACTGTTTTGGCTGGTGTGTGGCGGAAGAGGACATCAATGAAGGAGATCACTTGCAGAGTTTTCCCCAGACCCATGCTGTGGGCCAGGATACAGCCAAAGCCACTACTGGTCTTAAACCTTTCTAAAGACTCTACTAGGTTATCATATAGGAATCGGATCCCACCAATCTGACAAGAGACAAACAGGATAAATGTCAGAAATACTACCAGAGACCAGAGCTATTCAGTTTTCCTCACTTGGGGATGGTCACTAAATAAGCATGATAACATGAGTAGACATGGAAGTTTCCCTGTACCCTGAATGGTCTATACAACTTTCTCTGTCACCCTGCCTGGTGACAATTTTCTTGGAGAATACACAAAATAGCATTGACCTTGTATAATGTGAGTTAAAGAATCTTCAGTATCAATCTCCTGACAAGGTCTTTCATTCAGCCTGGCTGCTCTGGGCTTGAGGAGGTGCCTCCTCTAGGTAACCCAATAGTTGTTGCTGTGAGAAGCCCGAAACTGAGTCAATGTCTGACTGTGTGGATGTTCACTCACTGGTACTAGTTCCGGCACTTGATCAATATAAACCATTATGCTCTCAATTTTCAGAAATTCCCTGATAGCTGACTTTTGTAAGTCTTTTGAATCTCTACCTCACAAGCTTCTTGTTGATCCAACAGAAACATGATGGTGGTCAAGTGACTTTTTTGTATTTATTCCATTTTAAGTGTGTGTGCCTGGGTACATGTATGTGCACCATGTGCATATAGGACCTCACGCATGTCAAGAGGCATCAGATCCCTTGGAACAGGAGTTACAGAACTGCTTTGCCAGTGTTGGAAACCAAACCAGAGTCCTCTGCAAGAGCAGTGCATGCTCTTAACAGCTAAGCCATCCTTCCAGTCCCGACAGTGATTTCCACATGTCAGGACAAATCTGAGGCATATCCCCTTTCTCTCCCTATATATTCATACTCAAAGGAATCTTCAAACATCAACTGGATCAGGGCTTCCCAACAGCTGCTCTTGGGAACCACCAAGTATTTTACAAGCTATAATAGTAATATCCAACAGCAGGCAATGTTTGCAGCAAGGAAAAAGAGTAGGATCAAGGTTGGCCATACCTGATGAGGTTTCACAGCCCGTGCCAACTGTGGGGCCAGGAAGACATTCTCCTCTTCCGGAGGGTGATTCAGGTTGACAAGGACCCGCCCAAGAGCATCATGCTGGTTTAAGGCATCATTCACATGGGTGCCTCCCTTCTCCTCTTCCTCGTCCTCCTCGCTGACAGACTCACTGCTGTCCACAATGTGCAGAGTATCCTCTTCTCCAGAACTCAGTTCAATCACCTCTGAGACAGAAAAAAATGAAACAAACATCCAAGGAACAGGGTACTGCTGATTACCAGAGTGAAAGGGCAGAGACTTAGATAAAATTTGCTACCACTTACAAAACAAATGTTTTGTTTTGTTGGTTTGGGGTTTTTTGTTTGTTTGTTTTTGTTTTTTTTTTCTTTTTTGAGACAGGGTTTCTCTGTGTTGCAGTTCTGGCTGTCCTGGAACTAGCTCTGTAGACCAGGCTGGCCTCAAACTCACAGAGATCTGCCTGCCTCTGCCTCCTGAGTACTGGGACTAAAGGCGTGCACCACCACCCAGCCAAAACAAATGCTTTTTAAAGTTTCTTTCTTTCAGAACAAGTTAAGGTGACATAGATAAGTGCGCTAAAGGCAGGTCCCAAACCAAATGAATAAAGAGTGAATTTTTCGAGAATATAGCCAAGTTAGGTATAGTGGTACACTTAATCCTAGCACTTGGAAGGCTGAGAGACAGAAGGATTACTATGAGTTCCAGGCCAGGCTACAGTCTAAGACCTGGTCTCACACCCCCACCAAAAAAGGGGGGGGGGGGGAAGGAAGGAAGGAGGGAGGGAGGGAGGAAGAGGAAAGGGGAGAAATAGAAAGGGAGACAAAGGAAGAGAAAAGGAGGGATATATATATATATAATATATAGAGGGGGGGGCAGAGAGACAGGGAGAGAGACAGAGAGAGAGACAGGTAGAGAGAGAGAGAGAGAACATTGGTCTTGCCCCTCTGGCCTGATCTTACCATCTCTACTGCATTTTTCATCCTCGCTGCCACTGCTACTGTCCAAACAAATGACTTCCTGGGCCAAGACCCGAGGAGGGAGTTGGGGACCATCACTTGCTCGTAAGACAATTTCCTCTAGGGAAAAAAAAAAAAAGGATGGAAGGAAACACATTTAAGGCCGCTGAGGTGGTTGCTTGCTTCCAAGCCTGTAGACTTGTAATCACCAGGACCCACACAATAGAGGGAGAGAACTAATTTTTCCAAGTTGTCCTCTGGCTTCTACACATGTGCCATGATTCACAAAATTTGCCTCTATACACACACACACACACACACACACACACACACACACACACACGCATGCACGCAATAAAACACCCTACACGCAGCTCAAATGTATTTTCCTGAGTGATCACCAGTGATTGCTGTCCTCTGCTGCTTTAATGGGGAATGGCTATTGAGAATAGCCTAGGAAAGCTTTAAAGAAAAAAAAAAAAATCCCAGCCTTCTTTCCAAGTTCCCTTCTCTGCTGGGTTTCACATTGTGCCATCTATCTGCGTGACAACTCATCTTTTACATGCTAAACTCTAAAGCTATAGGAAAAACAGGAAGCCTCCATAAAATTAAACCAATATCTGAGTCTATTTCCACTTTGTAAATGACAGATCTTCTGACTGCGCATTCCCAACAGGCAAAGGACCTCAGAATTCCTGAGAGACTACAATCCAGATCTGTGTGGCCACTCTGCAAGCTGAGGTCTTTTCTCCTAGAACACATAGTCGTTTCTAACATGATGCTGCTTACCAGGCAGGAACTCCAAAGGGACAGTAGGAATGGGTGCTGCATATTCTTTCCTCTGCTGCTCCAGGCGCTTTCTTCTTTCCAGTTCCTCCTGCTGTGCTGCTTTGGTAACAGGCTCCAATTGATCCTCCCGGAGTAGCTTTCTAAACATTAAAGAGAGACAACCCTTGGGTTACCTTGAGATTTGGGCAATGTAATAGCAAACTAAAAAAGGAGATCACCAGTGCTGATTTCCCTTCAAATCAGAGGACTGCAACTTATACAGGAGTGAAGTTAGGTTTTTAAAGTAAGGGATGGGGTGCCAGGGGACTTGAAACTCAAATGGCTCTGTGCCGCCACGCATTCCTCACAAACACCTGCCAGTTGAACTCTGCATATAAAAGGCCAAGAGTAAAGAACTGGGGAGATGTCTCAATGGGCAAGAGAGCTTATTGTGAAAACATGAGGACCTGAGTTAGGATTCCCAGCACCCACCTAAAAAGCTGGGTTTGGCCATATGTATACAAGGCATAGAACATATAAGAAGGTGGAACAGGACTGCTGGGCTTGCTGACCAACAATCGCCTGGTGTCTCTCCTGTGCTGTTTGAAAAACATTGAGCTCCAGGCTCGGTGACAGACTTGGTCTTAAGGGTATAATGTAGAGAGCAACAGACGAAGATACGTAACATTCTCCTCTGACCTCCATACACACACCCTCACACACACATACATACAAAATATACACATGAACACACACAAATAAATGAAAAATAAAAGACCAAGAGTGATATAAAATAGTATGGTTTACAAAGTTGAACCAGTATTAAAAATAAAGTTGAACCAGTGATGGTGGCACATGCCTTTAATTCCGTCACTCAGGATGCACAGGCAGGCAGACCTCTTCGAGGTGCCAATCTGGCCCACACCAGGGTTATATGGATAAGTGTGTGTGTGTGTGTGTGTGTGTGTGTGTGTGTGTGTGTGTGTGCGTGCGTGCGTGCGTGCGTGCGTGCGTGCGTGCGTGTGTTGTTAGGGGAAAGAAAAGACATCCCAGTAGTTAGGTGAGCTTGCTCTACAAGCATAAAGACTTGAGTTCAAGGCTGGTCAGTGGTGGCACATGGCTTTAATCCTAGCACTGAGGAGTCAGCCTGTCTACAAAGTGAATTTCGGAACAGCCAGAGCTGTTAAACAGAGAAACCCTGTCTTGAAAAACAAACAAACAAAAAACTTGAGTTCAGATTCTCAGCACTCATTTAAAACAACCAGGTATGGCTGAATATGCATATAATTCTACTATTGGGGGGTAGTGACAGAATGATCTCAAGAGCTTCTGGACAAAAATGACCTTCCAATTCAGTGAAAACCCCAGTCTCAAGGCAATCAATGGAAAGCAACAGAGGTAAATACTTTGATGTCCTGCTGTGGCCTCCACACATGCATGCACTGTGCCATAAACACAGGGGTATGGGCGCAATCACTCACACACACACACACACACACACACACACACACACACAAAGTTGTTAAGTGGACAAATGGAATAATAGGGATTCTGTATCATTATTTTCTGAGCTTACAATACTTTCAAGTTTCCAGTATGTGTTTTGAAAGGGGGCAATGCTGGGATGGGGGCTCACACCCGTAATCCCAGCACTTGACAGGCTATGGTACAAAGATTACCAAAAGTTCAAAGCCAGGGCTACACAGTGAGTTCCAGGGCAGCCTGAGCTACTGGGTTAGAACCTGTCTCAAACAAACAAACAAACAAAGAACAAAAAAACTATAACATAAGCAGGAAATGATGTTATTCAGCTCTTTTAGTAAAACAAGCTGTTACTTGGCAGAAGGAAAGGTTGCTGAGGATTTAAATAGTTAAGAAAGTTCAAGTTTGGTTTTCTTTACGGTGAGTCTACCATCTGAAATTGAATTCTAAGAAGATGATAGCTCAGTTTTGTTGAGAATTTTATGTTGTTGCTGTCTGTCTATTGATTTGTTTTAAACTTCGGGGTGTTTTGAGACTTAGGAAACATAAAGTAAGAGAAGTCTAAGTCAGATGATCCCACCATCATGGAGCTGCCACCCAAGTCCTCTCAATGGTCAAAGTGCCTAGACATCTTCCCTCCATTCTGTGCAGCTCGACAGTGGGTCTAAACTTCACCTTCAATACTGGGTTTATGCAGTGGTAGTGGTTGATGTGAGTCAGGGTCTCCTTATGCGACCTATGCTGGTCTGGAACTCATGATCCCCTTGCTCAGCCATTTTCACTATTAATGAGGGTTCATAGTTGGATACTTTTCTTTATTGGAAAGAGGACAAGATTCTTTCTGCTATTTCTAGTCTACCCCCTCCAACTCTCCTTACCCAGAACACAGCTCACCGTATGTTTCTTCTCATATGGGAGGGCTTCTGAGCTCTCTTCTTTTTGGGGTCTTCGGATGCTTGGATCTTGCCTTGGTGCCTAAGCTGCTCTGAAGGCTCAGACTGAGATGAGGTAGTTGAAGTGCACCGCGGCGGCCGCTGCCCATCTTCCCCCAGCTGGGCATGCTCAGTGCCACACATGCCTTCCAGGGATGGGTCTGGAAAAAAGGGGAGAAAGAAGTGGTTTACTGGGGGTGGGGGTGGAGGGAGAATGGGTGGATTTTGATGTCAGACATCCCCAGGTTCAAATTTCAACCCAGCAACTTATTAGAAGATAACCCAAAGCAGTATCCCTGAATGTCTGTAGATGCAGCTATAACATGAAGACAGTGGTATTCAGGGCTATATGAGGACTAAGTACTGTGTATACCTAGACCTAATCCTGACCAGAGAAAGGCACATAACAAATGACTGATGGTGATGTCCTTCTGTATATATTTTCTCTTACTGGTTGATGACTAAAACACTGATTGGCCAGTAGTTAAGCAGGAAGTATAGGAGGGGCTACCAGACAAGGAGAATTCTGGAGAGAGGATGCAGAGAGTGAGCCACCAGGGAGACACCATGTAGACACCAAAGGAGTAACAGGTCTGGGCATTCTCCAGTAAGCCAAGACTACATGGAGATACATAGTTTAATAGAAATTGATTAATAATTAAGAGAGAGCTAGCCAATAAGAAGCCCGAGCCATTGGCCAAACAGTTGATAATTAATATAAGCTTAAGGGGCTGAAGGGTGGCGGGACCAGGCTGCACAGAAACTCCAACTTCAAATGGCAACATCCATTTAGTGATTTAATAGGAGTTAGGAGCCTTCCAGGCCTGAGAATACTCAGAGGGTGCTGGGTGTGGTAGTGCATGCCTGTTCAATGTAAGAACAGCAAGTGTTCTCTCCGGTCCTAAAATAAGTTTTTTTTTTTTTGTTTTTAAAACTCTTACATGGCGGGGGGGGGGGGGGGGGGTTCTCAGACTGATTCTTGACCTCCCAGTGAAAGTCATGAAACAGAATAGGGAAGAGTTTACACAGGAGAACTGTGTCAATTTGCCTGTTGTTCTATATACAACAGTTTAGGAGGCTAGAATCAAAGAAGGTTATATGTGTCCCTTCATGCCTGGAACTGAGTTCTTGGACCCATGACACTGTATATCAAAGCAAAACCTGTGCCATTTTACCATCTTAATAACAATAAACAGAATTATCTCAGAGAAGAACTGCAGGCAAAGTGGCTGCCCTCCACATCTGTCCTCTCCAGTTTTTACCTCAAACAGCCCAAGAGAAAACCAGGCAATTGTTTGCCACTAAAAGAACTATCTTTCAGCCAGGCATAGTAGTGCACACCTTTAATCCCAGCTCAGGAGGCAGAGATAGGCAAATTTCTAAATTCAAAGCTAGCCTAGTCGACATTGTGAATTCCAGGGCAGCCGGAGCTACACAGAGAGACAGCCTTGAAAAAAGAAAAAGACAAAAGAACTTTCCTTTCAGCACCCTTCCTCTCAAAGACAGATGCATAGCATTTTCTGTCCAACCCACAGTCCTGAATTCTTATCTCCTAAAAGAGACAGCCATCAATCTGGCCTCCCCCTCACCCATTAGATAAACAGTTGCTTAGATAGTAGATCCCCTAGGAGGGGGCTAACCACTGCCAAGAGAGCACCTACAGAGGAGGCTTGGTGGGTAGAGGGAAACAGCCTGGCCTACTATGCTTGCAGCTGAGCCGGGACACTTCAGCTTAGTGTTTCTGCTGGTTCTCTGGCCTGCTAGCTCACAATGGCCTAGTTGTTTTCTTGCTGAGCTATACCCCAAGCCTGGATAATGACCTTTGGTGCTCTTCAAATCTTACTGTTTTGTTTCTATTTCACAAGCAAATTTATTGAGTAACTACTTGGAGGAAAAGTTGGAAGCAAGGTTAAAGAGTAGGCAGACAGGACAGAGTCAGCACACAGAGGGCAGGTCTGCAAGGTCAAACCCAGGGACTGAAATTGATCTGCTTGCTGGGCAGTGAGTGAGAACTTGCCAACTGTAGTTATTTCCTTGTTCTAGCTGTCATGCTTCTTCACAGGATGGGCTGTTCTGAGAAGGAGAAAGCACAAACTTCTAGTCTTCCAGGATTACAAATAAATTTAACATCAAATATCCATTCCAAGTTATGAGGCCTATTACTATTGTCCGGCAGGAGGCTGAGTGTAACAATAGCAATTCTGAAATGATCAGACATTAGTCATGAGAGACCTATAATCAAACAAGAAGGTAAAGAGCCCTAAGTTCTGTCATATAACAAATGTAATTAGTATATGCATAGCTTAAAAGTCAATGGCTATTACCACCCTGGCTAAGATCATGGGTTCAGACCTGGGCACAAATACCCCTGAACTTTGTAATAGCCTTCACCTGGATGCCTTTAAACTTTCCCTTTCGCTATGAGCAGCAATCACAAGCTACATAAACAAAGGACACTTGCATAAGCTTCTTGGGAATGAGTTATAAATACCACCACCACATATTTAATTGGCAAACCTATGGCTTGGACAGGGGAGGGGGGTGCAGAACAGGACACAGTACACTTCATTTGGTGAGTGCACAAATGCATATACTTCCAGGACCCTCCCTTCAGCTGATCTCTCTCTCTCTCCTGCTCTAGAGAGACCAGTGGCCTCTAAGCCTTAGCTAATGGCCCATGATAAAATGTATATACCAGGGTCTGTATGGGAGCACATACACTAAGTGCTGTGCAATCCCAGCACTTAGAAGGCTGAGTCCAGATGACAGAGAGAAAATGAAGATATCCTAGGCTACACAGATCTCTCCTCAAGAAACAAGCCAACAAAAATTATGCATATACCACAATCTATGGACTATGGGCACCAAAAACTTTACACTCTAATATCAACACAACTTATATTTCATTAGGTGCTTACAAAATTACAAAAGACAAAGAACTAAATTAAACAAGACCATATGGGTATAATCAACGAAATCTAGAATATATAAAACTATACAGCCAGTAAATCCTTTTCCTCTAGAAATAAACCTGGAGGAAAAATAATTAAAGGGAGGTAAAAATCAATAATTAAAAGGTACATCAACTATATAGTCCTTGTAGAAATATGAATAAATTAACATTAAAAATAATTTTAAAAGGTGATTGAGGATTATATCAATATTTCATAATATAAGGAACAACAATTTTTTTTAGTTTATTTTACTTTTAGCCACGTGTATATGTGTGTATCTTTATGAGGGTATACTACATTCATGTGGGTACCTGCAGAGGCTAAGTGTCAGTTCCCCTACAGCAGGAGTTGCAGGCAGTTGTGAGCCACCTGATATGGGTGCTGGGAACAAAACCCAGGCCCTCTGCAAGAGAGTTAATACTCCCAATTACTGAGGCATCTCCTCAGCTCCAGAAGCTACAATTAAAAATTGAAGGCCAGGAACAGTGGTTCATGCCTGTAATCCCAGTAGTGGTGGAAGGCAGGAGAAAGAAGCTTGCACACTACCAAATCTGAGGCCAATTTGGTCTACATGGTGAATTCCAAGCCAGCCAGAGGGATATAGCTAGCCCTTGTCAAAGAGGGGGGAAGGGTAGGGCTGTAATGTTAAAGGTGGAAGATTTGAGGATAAATACCAGAGTGTCTGACTACTCAGAGAGCTGGAAACAGAGTTCTTATCACTGTGTTTACTGCCTATTTTTCCAAATTCCATAATATAAAAAAATAACTTACTTTTAAATTTTATCTATTTATTCTTTTGCAGTGCCAGAAGTTGAGCCTATTATGATCTTAGGCATGCTAGGCAAGTGCTCTGTTGCCTACCTATAAGCAGGTGTCAATTTTAATGTCAAGAGAAAATGAAATTAAATGAGCACTTACATGTCAATTTCCCCACGTGTTAATGCATTTGCATATTTCATATAGTAATTAATGAGTATGTACATTTTTTTGTTGGGTTAGCTGCCTGATACACGTAAATATTTCCTTTTTTGTTTTGGTTTGGATTTTCAAGACACGGTTCCTCTGTGTAACAGTGCTGGCTCTCCTGGAACTCGCCCTGTAGACGAGGCTGGCCTCAAAGTCAGAGATCTGCCTGACTCTGCCTCCTGAGTGCTGGGACTAAAGGTGTGAGCCACGCTGCCCGGAATATTTCTTTTAATGTTTTATTGTGTGCACGTATGAGTGGAGGTCAGAGGACAACTTGTGGGAGTTGGCACTCTCCTTCCAGCACTTGGGTTCTGAGAGTCAAACTTGATTGTCAGACTTGACATTAAGCACACTCGCCCACTGAGCCATCTCACTGGCCATATATAAATACCTCGGTGACAGACAGTACTCAGTTGTCATTTACATGGCACACTGTACGCAAACAACAGAATGCCATTTTCCTGCTACTGGGCATGTTCTAATTTTTCACCTGCATCTACAGTATATAAGTGCTTTTGTATATTTTCCCTTTTCCATCTATTTTTACCACGAGAGTAATAAGCAGTGCTTTAATGTTCAGGGATCTGCAAATATTTTCAGTAGACAATCAGACAATAAATATTTTATATTCTACAGGCAATAAGGTCTCTATCACACACATTTTATCACTGCATCTCAAAAAATAAAATAAAACTTTACTTAAAAAATTAAGCATAAAAATTGGTGAAAGGTACAAAGTTGGAGATTCATACTTTCTGACTCAAAACTTAGTACAAAGTTGCAATGGCCAAACCATGAGATGCTGGCATAAAGCACACCTGGAATAATGGAATAAAAAATGAAATAAACTCTCATATGACTATTCAATGAGGAAATGACAATCATTCAGTTACTAATGCTGAGAAATCCTCAAGCAGAAGAAAGAAGCTGAGTGTTTAACAAGGCCACATATAAACACTGAATTGAGCTGGGTGGTGGCTCACACCTTTAATCCTATAGCACTCAGGAGGCAGAGGCAGAGGCAGGCACATCTCTGTGAGTTCAAGGCCAGCCTGGTCTACAGAGTGAGTTCCAGGACAGCCAGTTCCTACACAGAGAAACTCTGTCTTGAAAAACACAAAACAAAAGGACTTGGAGGGTTACAATAAAAAACAAAAAGGACACAAAGTTAGAAGAGCCTGGGAGTATGGGGGTAAATCTGAGAGGAGTTAGAGGGAGGCGCATGGGTTGAATATAATCAAAATATACTGTATCTATGCATGAAATTTTTAAAGAATAAAAATAAATTTTCAAAACACTGAAAGAAAAATTCCTACTCCCTTTAACTCTGAATTCATCCCATCAAGCCTACTCTTCCTAAGCCTTACTAGGTGAACTTACCTTTTATAAATTTTATTACAAGTTTAAGATAAATGATTCATCACATTTTAAAAATTTTTTCACTATGTAACATGGGGTGATCTCGAACTCCTGACCCTCCTGTCTCTGCTCCCTAAATGCTGGGGTTACAGGTGTACAGCACCACACTTCCCTCATCTAACCATATTTTATGACAATCAAGTCAGCAACTAAAACAGCAATTTTTTAAAATTAAGCTTTCTAACATACTACTATTCAAAGGCTTTAAATTTTTATTAATCTATAATAAACAATGCCTCAAATCCAAACTGAGCTATTGCAAAACACATTTGAAATGGTTAAGAGAGTAAAGTTTATGTGGTATGTAATTTATCAGAATAAAAACAAAATGGAAGGGATGGAGGACTACACATGATGACATACATGGCTTACAGGGTAACTGCACCAAGCCTGATGAGCTTGTGTGATCCCCAGGATTCACAGAATGGAAGCACAGAAGCAATTCCTACAACTTGTCCTCAGAACTTTATATAGGTGGCACACCTCCCACATACAAACACCAAAAAAATAGAGCTCAGTCAGTAAAGCGATTAGAGCCTGCAAGCCCCTTGACCAAGTAAAAGACATGAATGTGTGACTGTAACAAGATTTGCCTGTACCTTCACACGCCACCCTGGACTTAGCAGACAGGCAGAGCAGAAAGCAGAAGAAACTATCATTTAATGTGTGTGTGTGTGGGGGGGGGGGGATTGGGAGCTCCAGTTCTGCCAGATCTCATTAACACCAGTACTACCAGCTGAGAAGACATCAGGAAGAGAGTGGGAATAACTACCCTAGAGTAAATCCTCAACTAGACCCTCGTCAATGAAACTTTAAAAAAGCTAAAAAGAATTTTTTTAAAGCCTAAAACCAAAGATTCTGGAACTAAGGTGATCAATCAGTGTCTGACTGCTTGCTCAAATTAAGATGGACAATCTTCTGAGGAAAATAACATGTAGAGCTGTCTGCTACAGTTCTACAAAGGCCTTTTGGTTGTTATTTGACACTGAGCCTCTTTCTCTAGACCAGGCAGGACCTGTACTCAAGATACCCTCTTGCCACAGCTTCCCAAATTCTGGAATCATAGAACAAAACACTAAACCCAGACAAATTTTAATAAAACTCACAAGATATGCAAATAAATGGGAAAATACCATTTGTAGCCAAGAAAAACTTGGTGTGCCTGTAGCCCCAGCTACCCAGGAGGCTGAGATTGCAAAGGAGTGTGAGGTCATACATACAAATAAATAAATTTTAAAAAAGAATAAAAGAAGCTGGGTGTCGGTGGCACATGCCTTTAATCCCAGCACTTTGGAGACAGAGTCAGGTGGATCTCTGAGAGTTCAAGGCCAGCCTGGTCTACACAGTGAGTTGAGGTTTAGGACAGCCAAGGCTACACAGAGAAACCCTGTCTCAGGAAAAGAAGAGAGAGAAAGGGAGGGAAAAGAATAGAATAGAATAGAATAGAATAGAATAGAATAGAATAGAATAGAATAGAATAGAATAGAATAGAATAGAATAGGTTGGAAGTGGTGGCACACACCTTCAATCCCAGCACCCAAGGTGGAGGCAGGAGGAACAGTTCAAGGTCACCCCTGGTTACAAAGAGGAGGCAGAGGTAGAAGGATTTCTGTGAGTTCAAGGCTACACAGTGAAACCCTGTTTAAAAAAAAAAAAAAAAGTTTAGGGTGAGAACTAGGCACCTGCCTATAATCTCTAATTAGGAAGCAGATCATTGAATTTCAAAGTCAATCTGGTCTACATGTGGACTTCCAGACCAGCAGGTTTATAGTGAGACCTGTCTCACTCCTTAAAAAATAAGATGGAGCTGGAGTTGGCACTCAGTTGGTAAAGTGCTTACCTGGGATGCATGGGGCCCTGGGTTTAATTTCTAGGACTCCATAAATCATGTGTGGTGCTCACACCTGTAATCCCAGCACTCAGGAGATAGAGGCAAGAGCATCAGAAGTTCAAAAGTCATTCTAGACTACATACTAAGTTCAAAGCTAGCCTGAGCTACATGAAACCCTGGGGAAAGAAAGGGGGAGAGGGAGGGAGACAGGGAGGGAGGGAGGGCGGAAGGAAGGAAGGAAGGAAGGAAAGTTGAATTTTTTTTTTTTTTTTTAAATAAGAACAAGTACAAAGGGATGGCAGCACAGGCCTGCATCCCGGCACCCAGGTGAAGGCAAGGGGATCAGAAGCTCAATGTCACTCTTGGTTACAAAGAGAGTTTGAGACCACCCTGAGCTATATAGCACCCTGTCTCAAAAAACAAACAAAAATGCTAAATGAAATGCAATTTTAAGGGCTGGAGAGATGGCTCAGAGGTTAAGAGCACTGACTGCTCTTCCAGAGATCCTGAGTTCAATTCCCAGCAACCACATGATGGTTCACAACCATCTGTTATGAGATCTGGTGCCCTCTTCTGGTGTGCAGATATACATGGAAGCAGAATGTTGTATACATAATAAATAAATAAAATCTTTAAAAAAAATTATTCCACAACAATTCTTTTTAAAAAATGCAATTTTAAGAGCAAAACCTAAAACAAGAGTTGATTCTACAAACAAGGCCTTCTTCAAGGCTCCCCAAAAACCCTGGCTAAAATGGACCCTTCCTCCCACTGCTAGGGTTCAATCCATTCCTTTATTGTTTACATAGTTCTTTTCGGGATATGGAGGGATTTTATACATTAATTTATTTGGGGGGAGTTATCACTGCATGTGGAAGTCAGACGACAATCTGTGGGAGTCAGCTCAAATTCAGGTAGTTAGGCTTAGCAGTAAGAGCCCCTTTACCTAGGCTCCTGGACCATTTCAGTTGTCAACATAGTCCAAAATCTGAGGCAGTCTCAAGTGGGGGATTGTCTAGATCAGACAGGCCAGAAATTACGTCTGTGGGGCCTTTTCTCAACTGATGATTGATGGGGGTGGCATCACCTCTGGGCCAGAGGGCCTGAATTGTAACTGGGAGCAAGCAGTAAGCAGTGCTCCTGCAGTTTGTGCTTGCATTCCGGCCCTGACTTCTCCACTGATAGATTTGAGGTCAGGAAGTGTAAGGTGGTTTTGGTTAATGTTTTATCACAGCAACAGACAGCAAACTAGATCACCTAGTAAGCCATCTCAACAGCCCATGAAGTTATTTTAGTAATGTGATTGAACACTTATCATCTATCTTCTCTTCTGGAACATGATTCCTTCAAAACAAAGATTCCTCTCAGCTCGTTCTCCACTATACATATAATGCCCAACACAAATAAATGTCTGCCACAGAGCAGAGACCTAACCCATCTGAGAGCAACCCAGTATGTCTGCAAGCAGGCCTAAGTAAGTTAGGTCTTGTATGAATTTTTGCACATACAAACCAAAATATGGTTCACCATCAAAACAGGTTACAGAAAGATCAAAACTCTGCAGGAAGAAAAAGAAATCTTTATGACATTTATACTATATAGCATTAGCAGATTCTAAATTAAACATTCTCTAAAAACAAGATCTGAGATGGGGTTAGAGAGATGGCTCACTGTTGGAGAGTTCATTCTGCTTTTCCAGGGGATATGAGTTTGTTTGCCGGCACCCTCTAAGGTGCTCATAACCACTTTAACTCTTCTGGTCTCCAAGAGTGGTAATTTTCACCCCAAGAGCCATGGACATCTAACAAAAATTCCAGAACCACTCATGGGAAACCTCCTCTAAAGTTAGTGTCATGCCCTTAGATGGTTCCCAGATTTGAAAGTAAGACTCTACTGCTGAAGAGACCACATACTTTAGAGAAGTTGAGCTGGAAATGACCTGGAAACTTCCTCCCTGAGAAGCAGGTCTCATAGTATCAGACGGTGCTATGCAAGCTGTCAAGGCAAAGGATTAATACATTGTCTTGTCCAGCTGCAAAAGCCTATAACCCACAACAAAGAGTGAATTAGCATAAAATCCACAATGGTGCACTAGTGGCACTTGAGACTTGGGGGTAACCAACAGCTGTCTAATTGGACTTATAGCCCATTCAACAGGAGGGAATCCATGCTCGGTACTGTAAACCTAGCCAACTACTTGTGGCTACAGCAGTCATGGAAAAGTCATAGACACTAAAGGAGAACCTACTACTGCCACTTTCCTAAACCAACAACATTTCTATTTTCTAAGTATCTTCTATGCTTATACCCACAGATAAGAGGAGTTCTTATGTCTGGGTGGTGGTAGCATGAACCTTTAGTCCCAGTCTCAGGATACAGAGGCAGGTAGATCTTTGAGTTCCAGGTCACCCTGGTCCACAGAGCAAATTCCAGGGCAGCTAGAGTTAAATAAAGAAGCCCTGTCTCAAAACAAAACAAAATTCCCCAAGAGTGGTGCAGTGCCTTTAATCCCAGCCCTTGGGAGGTAGAGGGAGGTGGAGTAGTAGAGGGAGGGAGAGGAGTTTGAGGCCAGCCTGGTCTACAGAACAAGTTCCTGGGCAGCCAGGGCTACACAGAGAAACCCTGTCTCAAAAAACCAAGAGTAGCTCTCATCTATCATCTCCATGAAATACATGGAGACTATTATAGAGATCCACAACAGCTTAAAATGCAGAGTATGAGGTGCTCAATCCCAAGTGATATATCTGCAAGGCAACCTCTAGCCCTAAAGCTCAGGGAAAACATCAGAAAGGGAGGCAGGAAGATGATAAGAGCCAGAGGCCCTGGGTGTTTGTTGATAGATGGTGTCCCCTAGACATGACAGGGAGAATGCACTTAAGGACTCTCAGCAATAGGGTTGCCAGAAGAAGGTCGGCATAATGACAACACTAGTTGACATGCCAATGCAGATAGGGAAATTTCACATGGGTCTAACCTAGATGAGAAGAGCTATAAGTATTCTTTAGATACTGAGAGAGGGAGAATCAGATGCCTCCAGGGCCAAAACACCACACAGGAAGTCCAACCCTAGGTGGTCAGCCTCGGACACATGCTTATACAAGCAAATCTACATAGACTAAATAGGATATATATATACCTGTAACAATAATTAAAGATCATGATACATATATTTAACTCCTTCATTTGTAGACATTTGTCACCACTCTTTGTATAATATCAGGAGTTATTTGAAGAAAAATAGTAAAATATTTAATGTTGAAATTAAATACAGAGAAGAGTAATTCTGCCCATCTTTAGCCAAGTCTTATAAAGAAAGCAAAGAAGCAACTTTATTTATGCCATAACAAGAATAAGTGAAATAGTTATTGATGAACTAAATACATAATTTTAAAAACAAAGAAATAAAAAATAAATCTTGAAGCAGTAGCAGCCATGGTGATGTACTTAATTCCCACACTCAAGAAGCAAAGGTAGGTAGGTGTCTGTGAGTTCAAGTCCAGTCTGGTCTACAGAGATAGTTCCAGACCAGCCAGGGCTACATAACTGAGACTCTGTCTCAAAATGTTGTTCTGGTTTTTTTGTTTTGTTTTTCAAGACAGGGTCTCTATGTGTGTCCCTGGCTGTCCTGGAACTCCCTCTGTAGACAGGCTGGCCTTGAACTTAAGAGATTTGCCTGCCTCTGCCCCAAATGCTGGGGTTAAAGGCATGAGTCACCACCACCTGGCTCAAGAGAAGAATTTCAATAAAAACAATAAAAAGGAGATCAGAGGACAACAACAACCCAATACCACTCTGACTACCCAAGAAACAATTTAAGACATGAAGAAAATAGGCAGCTTATGGATTCAACTCTCAGAGAGGAACAACTACAAATTCTTTGTAAGTGATCCCAAGGCTTCACAGAGTCCTCAACCTCAGCACCAATACCACTGTAGGCCTGGTAATAAGCTGATCTGGAAGCGGCTCTGTGCATTGCAGGATGTTTAACAGCACTTCCTACTTGCACCCACTAAATGAAACTCTTCCCAGCTTTGGCACCAGCAAGGTCTCTAAGACATTGCTAAATATTCCCTCAGGGGCAAAATCACTCCCCATGTGAGCTTCAGTGGAATCTAGGCTAAAAAACAGTAAAGAAACAATCATTTGTAAACACAACAGATCTTTTCAGCCCATCTGAAATTTCAGCCCAGTGCTGCAGGGGGATTTATTTGACTCTTACCAATAACATGACGACGATTTTAGGGGCCAAACCTCAGCATTTTGGAAACTGAAGCAAGCTGCCAGCAGTTTGAGGCCACTCAAATAGATATATAGAGGACAGCTTAGCATAAGACCCTGGTCACAAAAAAAAGAAAGTTGCCAATGAGAAAGACCAGTGGGTAAAGGCAGCTGCCACTGAGCCTGACTACCCGAGTTTTGTCTCCTGAGTCCATGTAAAGGTGGAAGGAGAAAACCAACTCCCCAAACCTGTCTTCTGACCTCTACACTCAATGCCACAATATTCATACCCACAATACCCCCTACACACACACCAAATAAAAACACACACCTTTTTAAAGAAAAAGAAGAGACCAGCAGTGGTGGTGTATGTCTTTAATCCCAGCACCCAGGAGGCAGAGGCAGGCAGATCTCTGTGAGTTCAAGGTCAGTCTGTTCTGAGTTCTAGGACAGCCAGGGCTACAGAAAGAAACCCTGTCTGGTTACTAGTACAAGATCATCAGAAGACTGGGGCCATCAATATTCCATCATAAGACCCCACCCAGCCCAGGAGAGCTATAGAGAGCTAACTATTGCTGAGGGTTGGGAGAGGGGGTAGTATATATTTCAGAGTGGCATAACCACTAACTAAGTCACCCCTGCTAAGTAAAAAATCCCCACCCATGTTTATGCAATCAACTCTAATTAAATATAGTTGGACATACACCAAACAAGGCATGAATAGAGGAGGGAGACTTGTAGGGAAAAAGGGATTTGCTAGTGGCAGGGTGGGAAGATTTAAGAGAATAATGTAAGGAATATGATCAAAGTATATTATATACATATGAAATTGTGGAAGCATAAACAAACAAAAAAGGAGATCTAGAGAGATGACTCAATGGTTAAGAGCATTTGTTCTAGCAGAAGAACTGGTTTCAGTTCCAAGCACTCACACAGTGATTCACAACCATCCATAACTCTAGTTTCAAAAGACGGGATGCTCTCTCTTCTGACCTCTGTAGCACCAGGCACTCTCATGGTACCCAGGTAAAACACTCATGCATGTAAAATTAATAAATATTGAAAAAATTTTAAAGAGAAAGACAGACAGGGGAGGGGAGGAGACCACATGGTAGGGAACACATGTCTAGAAGTCCGGTATTTGAGGGATGAACTCATTAAGATCAGGTACATAGTGAGTTGGGACCTGAGCTATGAGACCCTGTCTCAAGTGCCTTGCCCATTCCACACCCTCCACAAAAGAAATAGAAAAGACATACTAATTTTCTCTCCTTAGCCAATTAGCCCAATACAAGATTACATATTCACCTTGATTTCCTCTTTTCCATCTACAAGCCCACACCTAACCCTCATCGCACATGAAGAAAGGAAAACTACACAGCCCAGAGGACATTGTAGTGCTAGGTCATCCCTAAAAGGGGCATTCACTCAGAAACAAGAGTGCTGAACGACCCAATGCTAACTTGCTGACATAGTGACAACAGGATGGTTACTCTGTCCTCGAGAGAACTACCCTTAGCAATTTTACCTCTAAGGGTCTCTTGTCTCTTTGGTAAAGATTTGTAAAAAGGAATGGGCTAGGGATCTGAATAGGAAGACAAAGGAAGTAGAATATTTTGGTTACTTCCATAAGTATGAACAATCTAACCGTGGAAGGGAAAGATTGTGGGAGTTTAAATAAGAATGGCCTCGGGGGCGAACATGTTTGAATGAAAGGATTAGAAGTTGTGGTCTTGTTGGAGGAGGTGTGGCCTTGTTGGAAGAGGTGTTACCATTAGGTTAGGCTTTGAGGTTTCAAAAGCCCATGCCAGCCCCAGTCTTCTCTGCCTGTGGATCAGGATTTAAAGCTCTCAGCTACTTCACTAGAACCATGCATGCTCCCCACCATGATAATGAACTAAACTCTGAAACTATAAGCAAGCCCACAATTGAGTGCTTCTTTTGTAAGAGTTGCCTTGGTCATAGTGTCTCTTCACAGCATAGAAGTGACTAAGACAGGAGACTTACATACATTATTCCTAGAAACTTCAAAGTCACTAAATAGTCAATATTCTTCTACCTACCATTAAATACTACAATTGATAAAATAGTCCCCGACCCTGTAGTTGCCTGCTGTCATAGAACCAGAGAGAGGTGTCAGGGCTAGATCTGGGCCAAGGGCCGTGTCAATCCTGAATCCACCCAGGCTTCCTGCTTTTGAAAGCTATATTTAGCAGCCTCTCTTCAGGGTACCATGGGGGATGTGGGAGGGATACGGACAGGGACCCGACCTCCTGGCATCTCAAGTGAACCTGGGAGTCAAGAATGAGAGGGACAAAAGGGACCAGGGGCACAGAGGGTACAAATCTTTGCATAATACAAACTCCACTAGGGTCCCTGCAAGGGTGGCCACAACACATTAGAAGAGACTGCTGCCCTTTCGAGAGAGAAGAGACAAGGAGAAATACAAACAGCTCACCAGCTTCCTTTAAAAGACGACTCAGGCGCACACACTGTAGTGTTATACTTCTAAATCTGTTCTGTGCGCCTGTTTAACCGGCACAGCAGAAGAGAGCAAAACTGTCTATGCTAGTGTCTTGGTTAGCGTTTCCATTGCTGTGAAGAGACACTGTGACCACAGCAACTCTAATAAAGGAAAACATTCCATTGAAGTGCTGGATCACAGTTTCAGAGGTTCAGTCCATTATCATGATGGTCCGGAGCATGGCGGGGTGCAGGAGCAGCAGAGCCCTACATCTTACAGGTAACAGGAACGCGACTGAGACACTGGGCAATATCCTGAGCACTGAAACTTCAAAGCCTGCCCCCAACAGTGACACACTTCCTCCAACAAGGCCACACCCACTCCAACAGGCCACACCTCCTAACTGTGCCACTTCCTCCAATTACATTCAAACTACCACAACAAGTAACCGGAAGGAGAAAAAGCTAACAGAAGTTACATGTACTTCCCTCCTACTGGTGAGCATACTGGAGCACAGAGCAACAAACTACACAACAGCTCTAACAAAATTCCCAGAAGGACACTGTAGTCCAGAAAGGGCAGTCGACTACTGACTGGGTAGTAAACATTATGCTGGAAAGCGAAGGAGGCCAGTGAGAGGAAATGAGCTCTGTAAAACCCCCGGATTACTGTATACGGTACTCAGATCTAATTAAAAACTTTAAATAATTCTTTCACATTCTTTTTTTTTAAAGATTTATTTATTTATTACGTATACAACATTCTGCTTCCATGTATATCTGCACACCAGAAGAGGACACCAGATCTCATTAACGGACGGTTGTGAGCCACCATGTGGTTGCTGGGAATTGAACTCAGGACCTCTGGAAGAGCAGTCGGTGCTCTTAACCTCTAAGCCATCTCTCCAGCCCCTTTCACATTCTTAATTGCGATAAGAACTTATGATTTAGGAACAGAAAATAAAGCAGAGTGAAAAAGAGATGCTATGAAAGGCAAAACTAAATACTTAGCTTCTATAACCTAGCCTAAAGTGCAACATTTGAAGTTATGCCTTGACAAAATGATAAACTCATTATCATTTCAACTATTTCATTTAATGTTGACTGTTTAATGCAAAAAACTTCAGAGTTGCTTTTTTTGTTTGTCTGATTTTTTTAGGGGGTGGGAGGGTTGTTTTGAGACAGGTTTTCTCTGTGCAGTTTTGTAGACCAGGCTGGCCTCAAACTCACAGAGATCTGCCTGTCTCTGCTTCCCGAGTGTTGGGATTAAAGTTAAAGGCATGTGCCACCACCGCCCCAGCCAGAGTTAAATTATAATCAAAGAAAGACAGGAGAAGCTCTTTCAGACTGGTTACATTAAATAGAAAATAAGTTTTAGGTACATGCCTGTTACCCCAGCATTTAGAAAGTGGCTGAAGGAGAATTCAAGGTCATTTTGGTGGTTTGAATGAAAATGAACCCTATGGGCTCATTATGCTGAAATGCTTGGTTCCCAGTTAGTGGAACTATTTGGGAAGGATTAGGAAGGAGGTGTGGTCTTTTTAAGTAAGTGTGACCTTGTTGGAAGAAGTGTGTAACTGGAGGTAGGCTTTGAGGTTTCAAAAGCCCTGCCATACTGATCATGGACTAAACCTCTGAAACTGTAATCAAGTCCCAATTAAATGCTTCCTTTTTTAAGAGTTGCCTTGATCATGGTGTCTCTTCACAGCAATAGAAGAGCAACAAAGGTGGTCATCTTCTGCTAGTTCAAAGCCAGCTTCAACTACAAGAAACTCTATCTAAAAAGAGGAGGAGAAAAAAGGGGAGGGAGGAGGAAAAGAAACAGCAGCAGCTGCTAACTTGAACTACACAGCAAGGTCAAAAGCCAGACACTAGGACTGGTAGCATATGCCTGAAGTCCCAGAACTTGGGGGATGGGCACAGGAGGATCAGGAGATCAAGGCCAACCTCTATGCTCCAAATCAAGTTTAAGGCCAGCCTGTGCCACATGAGACCCTACCTTTAAAAAGAAAAAAGAAAAAGAAAGGAAAACAGAAAGGGGGGCAGGAAGATATGAGGGGAATCAAGTGATAGAGAATATTCATATTATGTATAAAGAACAGACTTCAACCTACATATAAAGACTCTCTACAAATCAATAGAAATGGGAAGAAAAGTTCTCAAAAGTCAAAATGGTCATAGCATAAAAAGAGCTCAAGGTCTTAAATAATTTGAGAAATGCAAATACAACTCACAATCTAAAGCTTCCCCTCCCTAATTATTGGGAAAGAGTGCTAAAGGTCCTACCAAGTCATGCTAAACAATGGGGTCAGTGTCTGGCATGCTTTTCTGATGCAACTTTGAAAAATAATCTTTTGGCCATGGCATGCCCAAACACTCTGCCACTTTGTGTCTCCAGCCTGGCAGAGAAAGGGAGAACAGGAACTGTATCTAAATCTGCATTGCTTCTTCTCAAACAGGGAGGCTGTCATAAATTCTGACTTTTGCTACTTGACATTTGATCTTAGCCAAAAGGCTGCAAAATTATGACTAATGCTATTCTGGAAAAATCAGTCCAAAAATACATAGTCGAGTATTCGAGTGGGAAGAAGGGTGACAGGGCACACTCAGAAAAGAACTGCTTTGAAACTGTAATTCAGTTGGGAGTGGTCATGTACACATCTAATTCCATCACTCTAGGTTCAAGGCCAGTCAGATCTTTAAAGACAGTTCCAGACCAGCCAGAGCTACACAGAGACCCTATTGCAAAACAAACAAAAATAGAAACCGTAATTTCAAAAATGCTGCTGGCCATCTACAGAGACACCAATATGGTGAAACTCACCTGGCTGAAATGCAATGAGGAAGCTGATGACACCTTCCATTTGTCACAGGTTCTGACTGCTTCCCCATTATCAACTCATTGCTTTGTTTTGTTTTGGTTTTTTCTTCCTAAAACAATGCCCATCCCTCCCAATCTTCATACACAAGAACAGAATAAAACCTAGAGTTTGGGTTCCAGAGTTTTCATTTTGTGGTCCAGAACCAAAAGTTTCATCAAGGATTTGCCCAAGATCACAGGAGTTTAGAACATGATTGTCTTGCCCTGAGGCATGTTCCTGTGTAGTTCAGCATCTGTATTCTACAGTGCAGGCGATTCAAGGCCATAGCCACAGCCTGGATCAAGGCAGCACAGACTGTCCCAGCCTTTCCTGCACCATCAGTTTCTCTCCCTCCCTGATCCTTTCTATTGTCATAAAGCCAAATGATAAAACTTAACTAACTGAAAAAGATAAAATCAAACTGTCCTTGTTGAGAATGGTGGCCCATACACTTTCCTAGCACTTTAGAGGTGGGGAGTTTTAATCCAATTTAAGCACTAACAAATAATAAATGAAACATCAAACCAGAAAAAAAATTTCTTGATCACAACTCTCCCTTCACTATTGACTTGTTTATTTGTGCCTTCATATAGCAAAAGTTCTCAGCTATCTACTCTTAGTTAGGACTTGTGGCATAGGCCTGTAATCCTAGTTACTCAAGGAAGCTAAGGTAGGAGGATTCGAAGTTTAAGGGCAGTCTGGGCAACTGAGTGAGATCTTGCCATGGTCAAAAAAGAAAGAAAAATTAATTCTTTTTTAAAAGTGAGAAAAGTGCTAGGAATGTGTTGGGCCCCAGCCCCCACGGGGTCTCTGTGAGTTGCTTGTCAGCCAATAACCTACAGGTGCATCCTGTTTTCTAGTCTTGGCTTACAGCCCCGGCCTTTGTGAAAACACAAACTCTTACATCTGGGGTTTTCCCATTGTGCTGTAAGTCTGTATATAAGGCTGCTCCCTCCCTGCAATAAAGACTCACACACACATTCTCTCAGCACAAACGACTGGACGTCTTGTCTTTCATTTAAATCTCCAGGCTTCCACCCGATACATTAGACCTGCCCATGGTGCAGGCACCACAGGGATGTAGCTCAATGGTATAGCCCTTGCCTAGTAGCATCAAAAATGCCCTAGATTCAATCCTCAGTAACACACAGGACACAAACACAGTTATTTAGAGGGTCACCAAATCCTAGCCATCTGTTGTTTAAGCATCTATCACTGCCCCGAAACTGTTTACCAAGGCATTAAGGGTAAGCTCAGCACTTGGAAAGTCAAAGCAGGAAGACTGTTGAAGGACAGCTAGGGCTAGCTATGTAGTGAGTTCTAGGCTAGCAAGGTTACCAAGTGAGACCCTGACTTTAAAAGGGGGGAGGGAAGCTGGAGAAATGGCTTGGTGATTAAGAGAACTGGCTGTTCTTCCAGAAGACTGGGGATCAAGTCCTAGCACTCACATAGTGGCTTATAACTGCATAACTCCAGCTCCAGGGTATCTGACGCCCTCTTCTGGCTACAGACTCTCTGGATTCCTTTACCTTAGTAGTCATTTCTTCCTTTTTCCTGCTGTTCCTAGCCTCCTCTAAATGTTGATGTGCTAAAACTTGGGTTTTCACACTGTTTCTCTTATTCTTCAGATGAACTCATCTTGATTTGCAATTTAAACTCGGCTATAATTCATGCTTTTACCCCTACTCCATCAACCATCTAAATGCTTTCCAGGAACCACAGTTTAGAGGTATAAGCCATATTAAACTTAATGTTTATAGAACTAAACTCCTTTGTGCCCTACCTCCAACTCCAAACTTTCCAAACACCACACACGGAATCTTCCAGCAGTTTTACAGTCCAAAATTTTTGGAATTCATCATTAATTTCTTGCACAAAATCTACAACCATTGGATGAAGGAAGGGAGGGAGGGAGGGAGACAGAGAAAAAGAAAGATGGCTCAGAGATTAAGAGCCCTGACTCTTCTTCCTGAGGACCTGCATTTGATTCCCAGCACCCACGTGGCAGCTCAGAACACTCTGTGGCTCCGGTTATGGAGGATCGGATGCCCTCTTCTGGACTCTTGGGGCACCAGACATGCACATGGTGCACAGATATACATGCAGGTGTAATACTCGTGCATGTAAAATAAATACACATTAACAAATCTTGAAAAAATCATTTGTTCTATCTAAAAAAAAAAAAACTAAAATCTAACTACTTTTACCACTTCCACCAAGCCACCATCATCACTTCTGCCTGGATTTTTGTGACAGCTTTGTAACTGGTCTCTCCTTGTAGCTAATTCTCTACTTATAAGTCAGAGGATCTTTTAAAACTGAAGACAGGCCGGGCAGTGGTGGCGCATGCCTTTAGTCCCAGCACTGGGGAGCAGAGGCAAGTGGATCTCTGTGAGTTCAAGACCAGCCTGGTCTACAAGAGCTAGTTCCAGGACAGGCTCAAAGCCACAGAGAAACCCTGTCTCAAAGAAAAACAAAAACAAAAACAAAAAAACAAAACAAAACAAAAGACAGATCTTGTTACTACTCTGCAGAACCTCTCCAACGTCTCTTGCTATCTGACTGGATTGTTCTTTCCAGTGAATTCAGATCACAATTCAATTTACCCTCTCAAGTGGGGTTTTTAGTTGGCTGTGGGTTATTTTGGTTTTTTGACATCCCACAGAAAGTAGCATTTCTCACATACATATTTCACTTGGACTTTATCTAGTCTCCATTTCTTTACAGCACTTTTGACATACCATTTATAAACCAGGTATGGTGATACTCACTGTAATCTCAGCACTTGGAAGGTTGAGGAAAAAGGACTGCCATGAGTTGAGGCCAGCCTAGGCTACACAGTAAGTACCAAGCCAGCCAGAGCTCAAAAAACAAATAATTAAAAAAGAACAGACAAATTATTTATGTATTTATTTTAAATGTCCACCTTCCTAGAATGAGAATCCCATGAAAAAAAACCATATTTTATCTTCTATATTCTCAATGCCCATGACATTGGGTACAAAGAGCAGAGGCTCCACAAATACTAGGGAATGACTGAAACTGTGTTCCCCTTTCCCTGCTGTTCTCAGACATCACACTGCTTTCCTGATGGCCCCTGGTCCTTTCGGATCTGTCACCACTTCAGGCACTGGCAGTCCCTGGGGTTTTTTTAAGCAACTCTGAATCTTTGAAGACTCTAAATATTAGGTATCTGTCTAACAAGAACTTAATATCAACTATTATATTTGACAAAGTCTATAGTGATCTGTAAACTAGGCAGGAGTCAATTAGACATAGGGCAGAGGAATAACCTTATTCTAAATGGTAATGTTTCATGGGGGAGCGGGGGCAGGGTTTCTTTGTGTAACAATCCTGACATTGCTCTGTAGACCATGCTGGTCTCAAACTCACAGAGATCACCTGCCTCTATCTCCTGAGTGCTGGGACTAAAGGCATGAGCCACCACCACCTGGCCAGTAATGCTTCATCTTAAAGGGAGTCTAGGGGTAAGAGGTAAGAGGTTAGCCTTGAACTCACAGAGGTCTGCCTGCCTCCTGTAGTATTGGGATTAAAAGTGTGCATCACAATGCCAGGCCCAACTGCTAACTCCTTTTGTTACTAAAAATATGCCTATTCTCCCTACTTACATCTAGAAACATGCACGCATGCACACATACACACACACACACTTATGTTGAGTAAAGAAGTTAAACTGGGAGGAAGAATATAATATGTAATATACTATGCGGTTCTTTTTATATAAAAAATTCTAGAAAACAGGCCTGGTTAAATGGCTTAGTGGGTAAAGGACTAACTCTGAAAGCCTGAGGACCTGAATTTGGATTTCCAGCACCTGTATAAAAAGCTGGACACAGAGAACCATGCCTTCAAAAAATTTAAGGTAGAGAAGACACCCGATACACAAACGTACCCCCCTCTCACACTCACACACACACACACACACACACACACACAAATACAAACTAATCATTAGTGACAAATCTCTCCTTCCAGGTGCAGTTTTGTTTGAGGAACTTTTTTCCAATAAAGTTTTAGATTTACTTAATGAGTATCCTGCTTGCAGGGATGTACTGCATGACGCAAAAGTGGAGTACAGACAGCTGTGAGGTGGCAGGTGGGTGTTGGGAATCAAACTCCAATCCTACGCAAGAGTAAGAAGTACTTCCAACCACAGGGCCAACTTTCCAGCCCAGTTTGGAGGACTTTTGGGGGTGGCAATACCAGAGATTGAGCCCAAGGCTTTATGCATGCAAAATATTCTACCACTGAGTTCATACTTAGCCCTTTTCTTGTTTGCTGGTTTTCAAAACAGGCTCTCTCTACATTGACCAGGGTGGCTTCAAACTCATACCAGTCCTCCCTCCTTAGCCTTCAGAGTCTGGAATATGAACAGCCACCCCCTAGCAACACCTTGCTTTGTCTGAAGGCCTTCCACACACACACACTAGGTAAACTGAGCTAACTGCTGAGCTACATCTCCAGGCCTCTGAGGTATAATTCTTCCTACCCCCACACTCTAGGGTGCAGTTAGGAGTTGACAGGGTCTCACTATACAGCCAGGCTGGCTTCAGGATTCTTGCGCCTCAGCCTCCTTAGTACTGGAATTACCAGTAAGAAAAAAAAAAATTTTTTTTTTGATACATGTAACTCTTTATAAAACCAAACCCATCCATTCTGATTTTGGTTAAAACTCTGGAGGTCCCGGTACTTTTTCTGCTCTCAGTAACCTGGAGAGCATGCCCTTTCCTGTAGATGGCTGCTATTTACTGACTGGTGAGAATCCAGTTAAGAGTTTGAAACCACTAACCCTGGGAGCTGGAGACAGGAAGACCCTGAAGGCTCACTAGTCACCCAGTCTAGGCAATCACCGCTTCCAGCTTCAGAGAGACCCTTGTCTCAAAAAATAAGGTAGAGTCAGGCATGCTGGCACATGCCTTTCATCCCAGCACTTAGGAGGCAGGGTCAGGTGGATTTCTTTGAGTCCCAGGCCTGGCCAGCCAAGATTAGATATAGTGAGGGAAATGGGTAGAGAGAAATTAAGGGAAACATCCGATATCAACCCCTCGCCTCCACAAGCACACAGACAAGAGAGAACACCTCCATGCATATAAACACATATACACCCACCCACACACACACTCACACCATAAACACATATACACCCACCCACACACACTCACACCACAAACACATATACACCCACCCACACACACTCACACCATAAACACATACACACACACACACACACACACACTCACACCATAAACACATACACACCCACCCACACACACACTCACACCATAAACACATACACACACACACACTCACACCATAAACACATACACACACACACACTCACACCATAAACACATACACACACACACACACTCACACCATAAACACATATACACCCACCCACACACACTCACACCATAAACACACACACACACACACACACACACACACTCACACCATAAACACATATACACCCACCCACACACACTCACACCATAAACACATACACACACACACACACTCACACCATAAACACATATACACCCACACCCACACACACTCACACCATAAACACATACACCCACACCCACACACACTCACACCATAAACACATACACCCACACACACACACACTCACACCATAAACACATATACACCCACCCACACACACACTCACACCATAAACACATACACACACACACACACACACACTCACACCATAAACACATACACACACCCACCCACACACACTCACACCATAAACACATACACACACACACACACTCACACCATAAACACATATACACCCACACCCACACACACTCACACCATAAACACATACACCCACACCCACACACACTCACACCATAAACACATACACCCACACACACACACACACTCACACCATAAACACATATACACCCACCCACACACACACTCACACCATAAACACATACACACACACACACACACACACTCACACCATAAACACATACACACACCCACCCACACACACTCACACCATAAACACATACACACACACACACACTCACACCATAAACACATATACACCCACACCCACACACACTCACACCATAAACACATACACCCACACCCACACACACTCACACCATAAACACATACACCCACACACACACACACACTCACACCATAAACACATATACACCCACCCACACACACACTCACACCATAAACACATATACACCCACCCACACACACACTCACACCATAAACACATACACCCACACACACACTCACACCATAAACACATATACACCCACCCACACACACACTCACACCATAAACACATATACACCCACACACACACACACTCACACCATAAACACATATACACCCACACACACACACACTCACACCATAAACACATACACACACACACACACTCACACCATAAACACATATACACCCACACACACACACACTCACACCATAAACACATACACACACACACACACACAACACAAACACATATACACCCACACACACACACACTCACACCATAAACACATACACACACACACACACACTCACACCATAAACACATATACACCCACACACACACACACTCACACCATAAACACATATACACCCACACACACACACACTCACACCATAAACACATATACACCCACACACACACACACTCACACCAAATCAACTTAAAAAAAAACAAACCCTAAAACAGTGAGTTACAACAACTAACACAAGTATCTCTATTTTTAGGAAAAGTCCAGGAAGGTGCATATAACTCTGATACTGTAGTGAAACACAAAATGGTCTTGAGTCAAACTTAAGAAGTCAAGATATACTAGTTGAACAAGAAAAAGAAGATAGTATCTAATAGAACATTCTGTATCATTTTGAACTTTATAAGTGATAGAAATAATTTTTAACTTTAAAATTTCAATGATGCAGCTGGGTGTTGGTGGTACACGCTTTTAATCCCAGCACTCAGGAGGCAGAGGCAGGTGGGTCTCTGTGAATTTGAGGCCAGCCTGGTCTACAGAGCAAGTTCCAGGACAATCTCCAAAGCAATACAGAGAAACCATGTCTGGAAGGAGGAAAAAAAATTCAATGATGCTCCCCACCCTCCAATTCCACCTACTTGGTATGGTAGTACACTCCTATAATCCCAGAATTCAGGAGGTAGAGGTAGAAGGAGTAAATTCTAGACTGCCTATCCATTGCAAATTCAGGGCCAATCTGGAGTATCACATAGCAAGTCTGTCTCAAAAAAGCAAAGTGCTCACTTTGGCAACATATATACTAAAATCTGTAGCCTAGGCTACCAACCAAGTTCAGTTCAAGCCTAGCAACTTAGTGAGACCCTGTCTAGAAATATATAATGCAAAAAAATGGTGGGGACATAATTCAGTGATCAAGTGCTTTCTACCAGGCACATGGCCTTGAGTTCAATTTCCAGTGCCACAAAAAGAGAAGAAAAGTTTCTATGCTATTTCAAGAACTAGAAGTTAACCTGGAGCATCTGAGGATTCCCAGTTTGAGGCCAACCTAAGCGACAAAGTAAGACCCTGTCCAAAAAAACCAAGTTGAGGGTCAAAGGAAGCAGGGAGCTTAACAATAAATAGGAGGAATCTAGAGGCAGCCTATTGGCCATGGAAATGCAGTCAACCTTCTAGTTGGAGTAATTTACAGTCACAAGTGACCAGCACTGCAGATGATCAACATTTTGGGGCCGTCAGTCTGTTTTGAGAATCTCTATGCAGACAATTCCCTCATGTACAAACATGCAAGTAGAATTTCAAATTGTGTTTTCAGGAGTCTCACAGGACACTTAGTAGCCACCACTCTACCTGAGAGTTCACACTCAGTAGTCATCACTATACCTGAGAGTTCAAACTCAGTAGTCATCATTCTACCTGAGAGTTCACACTCAGTAGTCATCACTCTACCTGAGAGTTCACACTCAGTAGTCATCACTATACCTGAGAGTTCACACTCAGCAGCCATCACTATACCTGAGAGGTCACACTCAGCAGCCATCACTATACCTGAGAGGTCACACTCAGCAGCCATCATTATACCTGAGAGTTCACACTCAGTAGTCATCATTCTACCTGAGAGTTCACACTCATAGTCATCACTATACCTGAGAGTTCACACTCAGTAGTCATCACTCTACCTGAGAGTTCACACTCATAGTCATCACTATACCTGAGAGGTCACACTCAGCAGCCATCACTCTACCTGAGAGTTCACACTCAGTAGTCATCATTCTACCTGAGAGTTCACATTCAATAGTCATCACTATACCTGAGAGTTCACACTCAGTAGTCATCACTATACCTGAGAGTTCACACTCAGTAGTCATCACTATACCTGAGAGTTCACACTCATAGTCATCACTCTACCTGAGAGTTCACACTCAGCAGCCATCACTATACCTGAGAGTTCACACTCAGTAGTCATCACTATACCCTGAGAGTTCACACTCAGCAGCCACCACTCTACCTGAGAGTTCACACTCAGTAGTCATCACTATAACTGAGAGTTCACACTTCAGGTTGCAGACTCAAGCACAGAGACTCTACCATGACTCCTCCATCACTTGGGCAAGTATACTCCACTCTTGAATCTCTGGATTTGAGTCTAGCTTTCTGTTAAAGATGGGCTAAATTCTCATCTTTCCACCACTAGACAAGGTTTACTTGTAAAAACAACCATCCATTTCCTGAGAAGGAACACAGAAGTTCTATGGCTGGGTTCTCAGCCATGTCCTCTTACTAAGAACGGCCCACTAAATCCAACTAGAACCTAGGAATAATGGCATGTATCTACAATCTCAGCACTTGGAAGGATAAGGCAAGAAGATTACAGTTAGTTCACGGTTAGCCTGGCTTATAGTGCGCTCCAGGCCAGCTTCAGCTATACAGAGCAAGACTGTCTCAACAGCTCTCAATCTCTCCCCACCAAGGAAGAAGAAAAAAAAAAATCTCCCAGTAAAAGGACAGGGCAGTGTCTGTTATCAGCAGAGGTACTTACCATCAAGCAGGCCTTCCTCGTCATCCCTGTCATGCTCCTCCTCGGCCACCTCCTCCTCCTCCTCCTCCTCTTCCGCATCCTCCAGCTCCACGTCCGGGTCCAGGTCTGGATCGCTCCCTGAGGCGGATTCGTCTGACATGGCTCCCAGAAGTCTTCAGTGGGCATTACCAACTCATGGTCCACTCTAGGGGTCCTAGGAGGGGAACAAAAGGCATCAATCAGAATCACCAAGGTTTCACTTCGAAGTGCAAAGCTCCACCCACCCACCCCAATAAAAGGACACTGAAGGTGAATTCCCTGGAGCTTTTTAAAGGCAAACTAACCAAATCCAAATCCAAATCTCAGTCTTGTCCATGAGTATTCTACCTTGATACATGTTTTGCTGAGTTTTCCCAGTTCACCCATCTCAAGGACTGCTTTGACAAGAAAGTAACAGCCACTAAATAAAAACTGAATGTCTTAGAATTCCCTTGTCCACTCCTTTGTTTTACTGCTTCCGGTTTCCTGAAACCATCTCCGGTGCCCATACCTGCACATCTACACATACACATATATTTATTTACAATTCCAGATACTATTCTAGGTAAAGAAAGAGGGAAAAGCATGCAGGGGGTGTGAGGGGCTGGTGTTTGCCAGGAGGACCTATTACTTTACACTGGGGTGTCAAGGGAGCTCTCACTAAGCAAAGACTAAAAGGAGGCATGGAAGCTATGCAGACACCTGGAAGAGTGAGCATCAGAAGCCGAGCCCTGAATCAAGGAACTGGGTATCCTTAGAGACTAAGGAATGGGCCCTGTATGGAACAGGGCAGAGCACTAGGACCCCACACGACAGCTCACTCTCCAATCTACTGAATCAAGATCTAAACCTAGTGAGAAGCTGACTGTTTACTACACTGCCACTCTGCTCAAGCTTGTAGGAAGTCCCATGTGTAGGTCTCAGGGACCACGTCGTCTTTAGGCTCTTCTCTACCTCTTATCCTAGTTCCAACCATATTTTTCAAAAAGCTTTACAAAGTGCTCTCAATTTCCAGAATCACACTTTTCTTCTGAATTCCATTAGCTATACTAAATACTATGGACTTCCACTGAAGAATTCAGACAGGCTCCCCGCTGACCCCACAATATCCCTCCAGGGCAGACATGTAAATGGGAACTATCTTTATACTGTGGGTATTCATTTGTCCATATTCCCCGCCTCACTTGACAATCTGCTTTATCACATATACTCCGCAGCAGAGCTCCACAGATTTGAACTCACAGATATCCGCCTACCTCTGCCTCACAAGTGTTGGGATTAAGGCATGCTCCACTACTCTCCTCCTTTTTTGTTTGGGGAATAGGACAGTTTTTTTGAGACAGGGTCTCAAGTAGCTCAGGCTGGTCAACTGGCATCGTAGCCAAAACTATCCTCAAACTCCAGATCCTAATATCTTTACCTCCCAAATCCAAGGATTATAGTTATGAACAACCACAACAGGCTTTAGAGAAAATTTCTAATTAATAAGTACCTTTAGGTACCCAGATGCCTGTTATTTGAGGAAGTAAGGTTTGCAGTACTAGAGTAACAATCACAGTAGCAATCACAGCACTTAGGAGGCAGAAACATGTGGATCTCTGTGAGTTTGAGACCAGCCTGGGCTACAAGAGCTGGTTCCAGGACAGCCTCCAAAGCCACAGAGAAACCCTGTCTTGAAAAACCAAAACAAAAAACACAAAACCTCAGCCAAACAAAAAGAAAAAAAAAGAGGGAAGGCGGGAGGAAGGAGGAGGAAGCAGAGAAGGAGGGGGAGGAGGAGGAGAGGCGGCTGTGGCATACTCAAAACACTTTCAAACAGGAGACTGCCAGTCATAGTGGCACATGCCTGCAATCCTGGTAGAGAAAGGACGATCACTGCAAATCTGAGTCCAGCTTGGTCTACATAGCAAGTTCCAGAACAGCAAAGGTTGCATGTCAAGACCACATTTCAATTCAGCATAGATTTTTATTTCTAAAAAGTGAAAGAAAAAAAACAAAGGACTTCAAAGGCTCCCAATACAAAAAAAAGGATAATTTTTAAAGAAAAGGAAAAGCTAACTCCCTGATTTGATCATTACACATTGTATATATAAATTATCACATTGTCCATAAATATGTACAATTATTGTATGTGACTCTTTTAGAACTAAAAATGGTCTCCATAGGGTAAACAGAAGAATAGAAAGTGACTAAATTCTCAGAGAATATCAATTTTTTTTTATCCATTCTTCCATAGGCCACTAAATTTTTGTTAGAGATGACACAATGAACATTATTCCCAGCTCGTTAGAACCACACCAACTATTTAAGAGGCTCTATTACTGATTTTCAAAAAGGTCACAAATGGAACAAGACAAGCACTTGTAAGCACAAGGACCTGAGTTTGATTCCCAGAACCTTGACTTTAAACCAACCAACCAACCAACCATGGTGGTACACACTTGTAATCCCAGTGCTGGGGAGGCCAAGACAGGTCCCTAGGATTCTCTAGCCAGCCTTGCTGCTAGGGGAGTTTCATTCCAGTGAGAGACATTGCCCCCAAACAAATAAACAAATGAATAAATATGGATACTTGAGAAACAACACCCAAGGCTGTCTCCTGGCCTAAATGTGCGCGTGCGCACACGCGCGCTCGCGCACACACACACACACACACACACACACACACACACACACACACACTCTCTCTCTCTCTCTTGCATTCTTAGAAAGCCCACATTGAAATCAAAGGACTAAATAAAGATGTATACACCATCACTAGGGTGGTCCATGCAATTTCAAAGATGGACAGTAATGATAGCACATGATCCTGCCTTTTAAGAGAAAGAAGCCTTTCTACTAAACATGGTGGCACAGGAGTAACACCGGAACGTAGGAAGAGGCAGAATTGCTAATTTGAAACCAGCCTAGGATACACAGCAAAACCCCAAGTTAGAAAGAGCACCCTTTTCATTACACGACCTCATCAACTCTGGAGATTTCTGAATAGTATTAAACATTCCCAAATGACCTCAGAGCAACTCCTAACAAGTGCATCTGACTTCATTAAAAACATAAATACTGCCGGGCGTTGGTGGCGCATGCCTTTAATACCAGCACTCGGGAGGCAGAGGCAGGCGGATCTCTGTGAGTTCGAGGCCAGCCTGGTCTCTAGAGCGAGTGCCAGGGTAGGTTCCAAAGCTACACAGAGAAACCCTGTCTCGAAAAACAACAACACACACACACACATACACACACACACACACACACACACACACAATACATACACATAGACACAAATACACACAAAAAATATAAACATAACCCTAGGTTTAATGGCTTAACAGGGGAGCATGAAAACATTCAGTCTATAGCATTGAGCAATGCCCTATGTAAAAAAACAAAAACAAAAACACTAGTCAAAGAATTTATATAAGTCCAAGACAAGAAAAGAGTTTAGTGCAGGTAAGCTGTCCATCCTGCTAGGAACCCACTAGAGATCACTAAAGTTACTTCAGAGCCCTTCCATATAGAATAATGACGCTGCTCTGATCACTCACAACATACTTCAAACTCCTACTAAGCTTAAATGCTTTGGAGTGAACATCAGTTCTTAAAAGCATATTAAGACAATTAAGGCAGTCACAAAGCTAAACTGACACACCTGACATATTTTACTTGGAAACAGAATGAGACTTTTGACAATTTGGGACTTAAGACAAAATAAAAAAGAAGAGTAAATAAACCCATTCAAGACTCCCAGTAGTGGGGCCTTGGTAGACAAGCTAACTCTCTAAAGGCAGTGCAGTGGAGTGGGACCCAGGGAACTGGACCACGCACAGCAGAAACACAGACATGTATTTATAAAAGTCAGCGAGGAATTCTGAAATACAGTAGCTACAACGCTGAAGATAACAACCAGCTGGCTGACTTCAAGGAGGTCAGTTCTCCTTTAGTTTCAACCACTTTCGTTTATTTCAGGCCAAGAGAGAGAAAGACCTAAGTCAGTTTTCAAGATCTCTTCCTAATTCAAAACAGCCATTCCTGAAGGGTGGCAAAGGGGCTCGTGAGTCCCCTTTGAGTCAGTCACAAGGTCAAAAGCTTGCAGTTTACAGAGTCATTCAAAGTGCAAAACATACCAATGTATTTCTACATAACAGAATACAGAAAGTTCCTTGACACACTTTCAAATTCCACTCTGCAAACATTTTTTAATATATTTTTTATTTAAATTAGAAACAAGCCTGCTTCACATGTCAATTCCAGTTCCCTCTCCCTCCCCTCCTCCCGGCCCCCCACAACTTCCCCCCTCATCCCCCCCCAGGCTTCAGGGAGGGGGGGGGAGGTCCTCCATGGGGGATCCCCAAGTCTGTCATATCATGCAGCACAGGGCCTAGGCCCTCCCCCATGTGTCCAGGCTGAGACAGCATCCCTACACACAGCAAACTTTTAAGAAATTGTGGCAAAGTATCAAAGAATACACACAATTATAATTTTAATAGGCTGAAAAGTCTATTAAAAGACTCGTCCCTCTCCAAGTTTGTTTCAATGGAGCCTACATTTCAACAATGCAAAATGTCAACAACAAAGCATTTAGATACAGAACAACTAAATCCAGCTGTCTCTGTTTAGCCACTCTCAAATGTGTAAAATGATTATACTCTAATTTTATGTTTGTTATGGGAAAGTAATTTTTCATTTAAACTGATACTTATGGGTCAGAAACATTTTTGAATGATCAGCAGCATAAAACTCTGGGAAGCCACTAGAAGAAACCAGTCAAAGACGCATTTCATTCTCCATACAATCATAACCACAGGGAAAAAAAAGCAGGGGAGGGACGTAAAAACGGGGGTTGAGAAGATTTGATATAAACCTAGACTGAAAGCCGGACGTTGGTGGCGCACGCCTTTAATCCCAGCACAGAGGCAGGCGGATCTCTGTGAGTTCAAGGCCAGCCTAGAGCCAGTTCCAGAACAGCCTCCAAAAAAAGTCACAGAGAAACCCTGTCTCAAAAAAGGAAAAAAAAACAAAACAAAGAAAACCTAGACTGAAAATTTCTCACACAGTGGGTGTGATGACGTTCTTGCACTCTGGAGGCAGAGGCAGGGGGGTTGCTGAGTTCAGGTCAGCCTGGTCTACATAGTGAGACCCTTGTCTCAAAATAAAATCTTCCCTTGTACATATACATTAAAACACCAAATCAGCCAGGCACAGATCTCACACTCATAACCTCTACTCTTGGCAGGCTAAAACAGGAAGATGGCTTAGAATACATGTGAGTTTGAAGCTATATAGGAAATCTGTCTCAAAAAACCTCTCAACCCCCTATGACTCCAGTTCCAGGTGATCAATGCTGTCTTTAGTCTTCCATGAGCTTCCTACATGCATAAAGTGCACATATATACATACAGGCCAAACAATCATACCCAAAAAATGCAATAAAACTAAAACAGACTAGCAGTAATATAAATGAAAATCACTGATTTCTGAATTTATGCTAAGCATATAAACCATTAATTTAAAAAAAAAAAGCTATTGTATGTGTATATGTGAGTGCCTGCATGTACATATGTGCACCACTTGAGTACTTGATTAGAGAAGCCAGAAGAGGGTGTCAGATGCCCTGGAACTGTAGTAATAGGTGTTTTTTAAGCTGCCATGAGTTCTGGGAACTAAAACTCTACAAGAACAGCAAGTGCTCTAAACAACAAAGCCATCTTTCCAGCCCCTTCATTTTGTTTTTTTGTTTTGTTTGAGGGGGTTGGGAGTTTATTTTTGTTTTGTTTTTTGAGACTGGGTTTTTCTGTGTAGCCCTGGCTGTCCTGGAACTCACTCTGTAGACCAGGCTGACCTCAAACTCAGAGATCCTCCTGCCTCTGCCTCCCAAGTGCTAGGATTAAAGACCTGTGTCTCCTCCTCCTCCTCCTCCTCCTCCTCCTCCTTCTCCTCCTCCTCCTCCTCCTTCTTTTTTAGGCAGTTTGTCACTATGTAGCCCAGGCTGATCTCAAATTGGCAATCCTCCTGCCTCAGTGCTCCAAATGCTAAAATTACTGTGTATTCCATACCACAGGCAAAAAAATTTCTCAGAGAAACTGAACAGGAAATTCCAGGCCAGCAAGACCCTAGCTCAAAAATAAATTAATAAAAATTTGAAAATAAAGGCAGCAAAGAAGAAGATGTTTTTCTGTTGCTAATTTTCCAAAGGTTTAAATAGCTTAACAAGCATAAACATGTCTTATTGTGAAGTACAGATCTGAAATACTACCTGGTCTCCACTGTTAAGTATAACCTTTGAAAGCGCTTCCTTTTGTTTCAGACCTTCATGACCTGGGGGCCAAAAAGGTTAATTAACTCTCCTAGTGTCCCCACACGTGGACAGGCTATCCTCTAGCTAAGAGATGGGTCTATTTCTCCTCCCCTGAGCCCAGCAGGAATTAGACAAGTGTCTCACCTGGACTGTCTCTGAAAGGCTCTAGGCATGATCATTGACATAAATAAATGGCATCCCACAAGCAGACAGAAATTGAATTCATCAGCTTCCTCTCTTCTCTGTATAGATGTGACCCAGATCTGAGGAGTCTTCTAAGGAGACTTACGTAATTTACCTAGATTACAAATTCCGCTATTACTTTACAGTCAAAGTTTATTCTAATCCACGCTCTCCTTTGCCTTGGGATTCATTCATATTCATTAACCTACTACTCTCTCTCTTCTCCCTCCTTAATAACCTTCCCAGCAACATACAACCAAAATTACATAAACTTATCCTGTATGCCTATCTCTGGTCTAACAATAAACATAAACACTGAAGAAACCAGTGATATTTATCTAAAAAATGTTTGACAGAAAATGGAGACTTTGCCTAATGTTACTGATCCTGTAACTTATCTGAAGAAAAGTATTGCAGGATGAACAAAACCAACTCTGTAAATTTCAGAAGTAAAAGGAGCTGCAGATTCAGTTTAGAGACAGGCCATAGGTCTGGTGAGATAGTTCAGGAGATAAAGGCACAAGACAAGCTGCTAAGCCCAACAGCCTGACTCTGATCCCTGGGATTCACTTCGCCGAAAGAGATAACAGCCACAAGTTGTCTTCCAACCTTCACCAGCAGGCACTTGTGTATGTACACACTAAATAAATAAATAATGTGATCTAAAAAGAGTTATTCTAGAGAGCCATTATCAACAGGTGTTGTGGCATACACTTTCTATCCCAGCACTCAGGAGGCAGAGGCAGATGGATCTCTGAGTTCAAGGCCAGCCTAGTCTACAGAGCGAATTCCAGTTCAGCCAGGACTGTTATATAAAGAAACCTTGTCTCAGAAAAAGAAAGAAAGAAAGAAAGAAAGAAAGAAAGAAAGAAAGAAAGAAAGAAAGAAACGAAAGAAAGATGTAGGAAGAAGGAGAAGGAAGAAGAAGGAAAAAGGAAAAGTTGAAATAAAATATTTTGAGAAAATATTTTTAAGAAAAGGGTATCTGGTAGCTGGGGCTAGAACTATAACTGAGTTGGCAAAATGCTGGCCTAACAAACTGGGGATAGTAGCACACACCTACAGGTCATCTTCAGCAACAGAGTTCAAGGCCACCCTACAATACGTGAAATCCTGTCTCAAAAAATTAAAAACTAAAAAGCTTGGTACTAACTATAAACCTGGTCAAAAAAAATCTAATGACTGAGTCCCTCCCTGAAACAACAACATGGCTAGGGAAGCTGTAGGGGCAATCTACTACAGCTGTTTTGCTAAAATACATGTTGTTAAACTCCCTTCCGATTATTTTTATTTATATCCAGGCTTTGCAGTGGGCATCAATTAATGCAGAGGCCAAAACCTGGTCAACATTGAAAAAGTGATTGTTGAATGCTCAGCCCTAAATAAGGTATCTCTGTCACCCTCTCCAAGGCTCACTGGACAGAAGAGGAAGCAGAGATAATCTGAGCTGGAGAGGAGCTGTCTTCTGGAACTGCCCTGACCACTGCACTCATGACCTCTCAGCAGCTGTGGCCACCTATTGCAGTGAGATCTTTTATTCCCCTGCTTACTCCTTGTCTTGCTTGTGGCTGGGTGGTTAGGTGGCTGGCCCCCAACGTCCTCCTCTCCTTCTGTTGCTCCTCCTCTTCCTTGTGTCTCCTTCCATTTATTCTCTCTGCCTGCCAGCCCTGCCCATCATTGCTCATGCCTCGATACTGGCCACTAGGCTCTTTATTAGACCATCAGTTGTTTTAGACAGGCAGAGAATCACAGCTTCGCAGAGTTAAACAAATGCCGTGTAAACAAAGTCACACACCTTAAAACAATACTCTACCTCAACCTACACAAAATGGGGTGGGGCCTGTCAGCCCAGATAAGGAAGAGGCTCCTGGGAGCTATTGGCAGGCAGTGAATGGTTGTTGGAAAAAGAGTGTCTTTTTCTTCAGTGGTATAACCACTGGTGAGTTGTTCATGCTCCAGTAAATAACCCCTAACCAATGCTCATCTAAGCAACCCTAAACCCAGTGGATCACAAAAACAAAAGATAACAAAAACCACAAAATAGGAGGGAGAGTCACTAGGAAGAGGTCAAGGGGCAGCAGGATTGGAGGAGAGGAGAGAGCATGGGGGTAAATATGGTCAAAATACATTATACAAATGTGAAAATTGTCAAAGAACAAATTTCAAAAAGGGGGGAACTACAGAGGATCAGTCAGGAAAGTTGATTCCCTAGCACCCAGGAAAAAGCCAGGTACAGCAGCACAGGCCTGTAACCCCAGCACTGGGGAGGTGGGGACAGGAGAACCTTAGGGATTGCTTGGCAGCCAATCTAGCCAAATTGTCAGGCTCCAGTTTCATTGAGAAACTATGTCAACAACTAAGATGAAAAACCAACTGACTGAGGGAGACACCCAATGTCTACCTCCATCACACGCACTGACAGCCCCATACATTTTAGCACACATGAACACATGCAACACATACACACAAAAAGAAAAAAGGACAAAGGGTAAACTGGCTGACAGTTATTTTGGAGAAAGAATGATGAAAAGGAAAGAGAGAAAGGCTAGCAATTTATTCAGTCCAAAGCCTAAGCCCTTTTTTTGTGTGTAAAGACAATGTACCAGGCACTGGGAAGTAGGAACAGACAGATTCATGCTTGTAGAACAAGAAGCAAAGTATCTGTATCTCCAAAGCAGAATCAACAAAAATGTCATTTGGGGCCACTAAAGCAGTCGGCATCATTTTGATAAATATCAAATCACATCTAATCATAATATAAAATCATATCCTTAATAGAAAAATGAAAACAATACTATTGCCTCACAAGAGGATTTATAATTCACTCTCTTTCCTCTTAGACTAAACACTTGCCTGAATATATTCACACTCTCATCTGGTCCCTAGGTCCCCAAAGATACACATTCATCCTAGTACAGTTTAAAGTACCATATAGCATGGCATGGTGGCACACAGCTGCAATCTCAGCACTGAGGAGGCTGAGCAGAGGATCAAGTTAAAGTCCAGCCTAGGATACAGAGCAAGACCCTACCTTTAAAAACAGACAAAACAAAAACAAGAAAACAAAACAAACAAAAAAAAAACAACAACTGCAGTTTCTTGATACAGTATGTGCCCTTTGAAGCCCTAGATTCAACTCCCAGCCTACCATAGTCACATCTGGTTGGGAATGGTAGCACAAGCCTAAAATTCTCCACTGTGTGAGGATGAGGCAGGAGGATGGACAGCCTAAGCTACACAAAGAGACTGTCTTAAGCAAAACAGCAACAACACAAAAAGAACACCCTGAAGCTACAGGGTGAATTGATACCTTGTAGTTAAATCCCAAACTCTTGACTCCTTAGTGTTCTCTATATCAACCTACAACAATTAGCAACTATTATATATAAGACAATAGAGCTGAGGGGTTGGAGAGATGGCACAGCAGTTAAGAACACTGACTGTTCTCCCACTGGACCTAGGTTCAATTCCCACCACCCACATGACAGCTTACAACAGTCTGTAACTCTAGATTCAAGGGACCCAACACCCATGGCAAAACACCAATGCACATAAAAAAAAAAAGTAAAACTTTACCCCTCAAAAACAAATACTGCAGCTCTTTAAGATATTATACATATATATGTGAGATTAATAAAGATTTTTTTTAAACAAAAGACTGGAGATGGCTCAGTGAGCAAAGGCACCTGCCACCAAGCTTGAAGACCTGAGTTTGACCACCTCAAGACAAATAGTAGGAGAGGACCAACTCCTAAGTCTTCTTCCGACTTCCTCATGTGTTGCACGTGCACACACTGACACACACACAGACACACACACTCTCACAGACACACATACTCTCACACACATGCACACACAGACACACACACACACACATACACACACAGATACACACACTCTCACAGACACACATACTTACACATGCACACACAGATATACACGCATACATATACATATACATATACATATACAGACACAGACACAGACACAGACACAGACACAGACACACACACACACACACACACACACACACACACACACCTAGAGTAGAAATGAAACACTAGACACAACTTCCAAATCTTAAAGACAGAGACTCCAGGTTAGCTTTGGAGCAAGAAGCTAACGAGGTATATTCTCTGGTCCTCAGTCAGCAGGCAGTCATTAAACATTCTTGTGATCTCTTCTCAAGTATACGTTTTCCCAGCAAACCAGCCAAAATGAAAATGCCTATCCAAAACATAGAAGAGGACTGGAGGATGGAGAAAGACAGGATGACAAGCTAGTAACACTCCCACTCACTACAGCATGCAACCATGAGGAGTCACTGTAACTCACCGTTACATAACCGTGAGGCTGAATAAAAGGCCCAGCTAAGTCAAAGGTGATAGCTAATAGAGCACCCAGGGACAGTGACCAGCAAAATGGCTCAGTAAGGAGAGGCGGGGCTGGCTAGTCAGAGAGCCCAAAGGATACACCTGTCTCCACCTCCCCAGCACTTAGAAGAGAATGCCACCATGCCCAACTTTTGAACAAGGGTTCAAGGAATTCAATTCATATCCTCATGCTTGCACAGTAAGCAGTTTACCAAATACTATCTCCCCAGCTTCTGAACTTTACTATTTTTTATAGTAAATAAAATAAAGGCATCATATGAATAATTACAGACAGTATGGTGGCACACAACTGTAATCTCAGCACTTGACGAGAGGTAGAGACAAGAGAATCAAGTATTCAAGGTCAACTGGTTCTTTTGATGAGAACATCATGGTGGAAGGACATATCGAGTCACCACTGTTCACCTCACAGCAACCTGAAAACAGCAAGAGCACAAACAGGGAAAAGCCAAGGCCAAGCAAGACACAACCTTCAGCAATCCATTTCTTGCAATATCAGTGGTGGTGAACACCTTTAGTCCCAGCCCACTGGAGGCAAAGGCGGGCAAATCTGAGTTCAAGGCCAGCCTGGCCTACAGAGTGAGTTCTAGGACAGCCAGAGCTACACAGAGAAACTGTCTCAAAAAAAAAAAAAAAAAAAAAATTGTTTCCACTTCTGTAAGCAAGGTTGGTTGCCCCAACTGCACAGGATGTGCTTGATCACACGTAGGCAGGAAGTATGTCATAATGTATGCTTGCCCCCAATTGGAGGAAGGCAGAAAGTACATAGCCTTGTGGGGTTTGCCTTAATAAGTACCTAACTAATGTAATTCCCAGCCATCACCTGGAAATACCAGGTATGGACCTGACCAGTGTCCATCATCCTGGCCTGTTGTGGAATATTATTTTAAGATGTGTTATTTTTTTATGCTGTGGAATATTTGTTTAATGATGCAAAGATGTGTTGCATTCTTTTGGTTTTTTGTTTGTTTGTTTGTTTGGGGTTTTGTTTTTCGAAACAGTTTCTTTGTGTAGCCCTGGCTGTCCTGGAACTAGCTCTGTAGACCAGGCTGGCCTCAAACTCAAGAGATCCACCTGCCTCTGTCTCCCAAGTGCTGGGATAAATGGTGTGCACCACCACTGCCCAGCAGTATTGTATTCTTTTATGTTGCATTTGTTTAACTCTGTGAAGCTGTTGTTACTTTGCCTGTCCAAAACAACTGATTGGGCTATAAATGGCCAATAGCAAAGTAGGAGAGAGAAACAGGTGGGGCTGGCAGGAAGAGAGAAGAAATAGAAATCTGAGGAGAGGACTGAGGATCAGGATAAAGAGGAAGAGTCAAGGGGCGGGCCACCCAGCTCCACGGCCAGACGCGGAGTAGGAAGGAAAGAAAAGATACCCAGCGACAAAAGAGAGACAGGATAATTTAAATTAAGAAAAGCTGGCTAGAAACGAGCCAAGCTAAGGTCATGCATTCATAAGTAAGAATAAGCCTCCATGTATAATTTATTTGGGAGCTCAGTAGTCGCCCCCCCTACAAAAAAAAAAAAAGTCAAAAGAATAAAAGAGTAAAAAACAACTAACAACACTAGCCAGTACTGAATAAAGCTTGCTCCAAATTTGGCTCAAAATTGTGGTAATGGTCTTATTCTCACCCTATGGGATTAACAGTGAGAAGGCTTAGTTGGTAAAAAGGGAAAAACGAAGTTTATTGGAAGAAATGTACAAGGTGGAGTAAGATGGGAAACAGAATGGTGGCTCACATCTGGAGAACTCAGGAAGCTGAAGCGGGAAGTGGGGCTCAAAGACAGCTGAAACTAAAACAAACAAAAGATTCTTGAAAATTAGGGGGCTGGAAAGGTGGAAGAATGGTGGTTCACACCTGCAATCCCAAGAAACTGAGGCAGTAAAGTCAGAAGCCAAAGGCCAGTTTCAGCCACCACATAGCACAGGGAGTTCAAGACTGTCTGGGCTAGATGAGACCTTGTCTCAAAAAGGCAAAGACAGACGGAAGGCAGCTAGAGAGGTATAAAATAGTTTCTTTACTCCTGGTATCTGTAACCAGGGTAGACAGTGCTCCTATCATCACCTCTCAGAGTCCACATATACCTCAACTTTTAACTACTGAAAAGGCAGTACTCCTACCACAGGATAGGACCTCTTCGGTATTAGAGAGCTGATTTAATGACACCATTTTACTGGAGCAAAGTACTCTACCTCTCCTCATCTGTACAAAAGGGATAATGACACTACAACCCTGGGCTGTGAGGATTCACATAGCATGTGACCCAACAACAGCATAAAAGTGCCACAACCAGGGCTGGAGAGATGGCTCAGAGGTTAAGAGCACTGACTGTTCTTCCAGAAGCCTTAAGTTCAATTCTCAGCAACCACATGGTGGCTCACAACCATCTGCAATGAGATTTGGTGCCCTCTTATGGCCTGCAGGCACTCATACATGCAGGCAGAACACTATACATAATAAATAAACCTTTAAAAAAACACAACAACATAGCACAACATAAACAACTACAGAGTTATGAAACATACTTTAGTGTCACTCATGAAAACACCATTATAAGCCGGTCCTGGTGGCACACGTCTTAAATCCTACCACTTGAGGGGCAGAAGCAGGCGGATCTCAGTGAGTTTGAGGCCAGCCTAGTCTACAGAGCAAGTTTCAGGACAGCCAGAGATACAGAGAAAAGCCCCATCTCAAAAAACAAAACAAAACAAAACAAAAAATTATAAACTGGGCCTGATTCTACTTCCAATTATGTGTCTGACATATTCTAAGGTGTTGCTGTCTAATTACTAAACAAATCAAATTTGTTTCAAGGTATTCATCACTGGAACAACAGCTAGGATACAGTTTTACCCAAAAGTTAGGTTTAAAAATTGGCTCAAAAGACAGAAAACAGGTATTCTTCTAAGACAAAATTAGACAAGTCAATTCTACAAGAACTGAATAAAACACTGTAGAGAAGTGAAAAAAAAATGGTGATATCTAATCCACATTGTATGGCTTGCCATAGTGAAGAAGGAAACCAAGGAGGGCTCTGGAATGTATCAATTGGTTTTGAAGCCATGAAAAGCAAAGAGTAATCAAGTGCATGTAACCAGTGTTATTAAATATAAGATGTCTGAAACATAAATAAATTTTATGTCAAGCCAAGGGAAGCTAACATAAGCAGCAAGAGTCAAATACTTAGTCTACATTAAGATTCAAGATTCCTTGGGGGAGAAGGAATGGGGGTGAGGGGAGGGAGAGGGATAGGGGAAATACATGTGAAACAAGCCTGTTCCCTAACTTGAATTAATAATAATAATAATAATAATAATAATAATAATAATAATAAAGAAAAAAAAGATTCAAGATTCTTCGTGACAGATTAGCAAAGTGAAGAGATATTACCTAGGAAAGAGCATCGGTTGAGACACAATTTAGAAACCTTAAATGTAAAATAATAATACATTCCAGGCCAGGTGGTAGTGCACGCCTTTAGTCCCAGCACTTGGGAGGCAGAGGCAGGTGGATCTCTGTGAGTTCGAGACCAGCATGCTCTACAAGAGCTAGTTCTACGACAGCCTCCAAAGCCACAGAGAAACCCTGTCTCGAACCCCACCCCACCCCCCCAAAAAAGAATAATACTTTCCAATTGAATAGATTACTTTGTTGATGCTGGCAACTCTACCTCACAAAGCACTCTTGGAAATAATTTAATAACATTAGTGAACTTGAGCTATGTGAGACTGCCTTAAAATGAGAAAACAGGGCCAGCAATATGGCTGTCTTAGCTATTTTCCTCAATGTTGTGATAAAATACTCTGACAAAAGCAACTTAAGGGAGAAAGGATCTATTTTAGCTCCCAGGATACAGTCCATTATTGCTGAAAGTCCTGGAAGCAGGAGCTCCAAGCACCTGGTTTCATTGCTTCCCCTGGCAGGAAGCAGAAAAGAGTGAATGCATGTATACATATGAGCCAGAGCTCAGCAGTCTAGGATCCTCTGCCTTGAGGATGCTGTCACCAACAGCTATTTCAACCAAGCTAATTCCCCATAAGCACACCCAGAGGTCCTCCTCCCAGGTGACCGCAGATTCTGTCACATTGACATTTAACAATGACCCTCATAATGGCTCAGAAAAGGTACTCTCCCCCTGGCAACCTGAGTCTGAAGAAAACCAACTCCATAAAATTTTTCATCTTCATACCTGTATTGTGTTCATATGTTCGGACAGACACAGACAGACACACACACACACACACACACACACACACACACACACACACACACACACACACACACTTTTTTTTAATTAAAGAATAAAAAGAAAAGAAATTTGGTATGGCACATTCAATTAGGTTAATCAGTGACTCCTACTTCACCTTAACCTGAGCAGGCAAGACAAACCTGGTGAGGTACATAAAGAAAACTACCAATACCTAAAACAGATCACTCTGCCAAAAAGGCACTTGACCTATATAGGAAAAGTATACCTAACTATATAGAATACAACAGTGTAAACTTTAAGGTTTTCAAGACTGTTTTTTTAAAAGATTTTATTTATTTATTATGCATACAACATTCTGCTTCCATGTATGTCTGCACACCAGAAGAGGACACCAGATCTCATAACGGATGGTTGTGAAACACCATGTGGTTGCTGGGAATTGAACTCAGGACCTCTGGAAGAGCAGTCAGTGCTCTTAACTTCTGAGCCATCTCTTCAGTCCTCAAGACATTTTTTTTTTTGTATGTAATATGTAAGAGGCTCAATAATTAAAATCCAACTTAAATAAAAAAGAGTATTTATATATGAACGAGTCAAAGAAGGAAATGAATCCAAAAATAAACCATTTTTATCTCTGGTTGTTAGTTTTACCTTAAAACAGTTAATATTATCTTCTTTATTCTTATTAGATGGCTTCAATCCTAACACTAGGGAAGTAGAGAGGGGCAGGCTGATCATTAATAGAAATAAAGAGTGCAGAGGTCCCACCCCACCTCAGGCTATGAAGAGAGATGCTGTCTCCAAAAACAAGAACTTGACAGGAGTCACTAGGTCTTTCTTTATCCCTCTTTTCAGTGTGTCCATAGTGAAGAAATTACCTTCTTTTTCCTTTACCAAAAAAGCCAACAGTCAAAAAACAAAAAAAGGCCTATAGGAGTTAGAGAGATGGCTCAATGGTTAAGATCACTGGCTGAGGAGCCCCAGGTTTGGTTCCCAGCTCCCACTCGACATCTCACAGCCACCTGTAGCTCCTGGCCTAGGGGAACCAATGCCCTCTTCTGGCCTCCAAAGGCACCAGGAACACACATTGACACATACATTTTGTTTTATCTAAAAAAAAAAAAAAGGCCAGAGCAGTCACATAATTCACATTTAAATGATGCATGATGCATTTAATCTTGGCACTTGGGAGACAGAGGTGGGTAGATCTGTGTGAGTTTAAAGCCAGCCTGATCTACAGAGCAAGTTTATGGACAGTCAGGGGTAAATATGAAACCATGTCTCAAAAACAAAACATTCTGTGGTTTTATGGGATTTGTGTATGTGTTATATACACATTTTTTTTCTGAGTTAGATTCTTGTTTGCCTGTTTGTTTACTTTCTAAAGAGACAAAGAAAAGGAGTGGAGTTGGGTGGGTGGGGAGGTGGGAAAGATCTAAGAATTGGGAGAGGGGAAGCCATAATCAGAATTTATTATATGAAAATTTTTTCAACTAAAAAAAGGTTAAAAAACAGCAAACACATGACATGATGACTATAAAAATCAACATTTTATCTTTATGTAGGTATGCTTTCTTTATGAAATCAAGTCATCAGTGAACAAACCCTCCTTGGCTAAAAATATAGCTGGGCTCTCTTTAGAAGCTCCCTGTTTCTTAGGCTGTGGATGCCCCAATTCATATCCACATGCAGTGATCAACTACAGATGGCGTATGCCAAAGGTCCACTGGTCATTCATTACAGGACCATTCTGAGTGTTCTCCTGGGGGTTTGTAGTCACCAGGTGAAAAAAGACTATCCATTATCCAAGTTAAAGTCAATCTTAAAAAAAAAAAAAAAACTTTTGAATTGCTATGGTGGTTTGAAAGAAAATAGCCCCCAAAGGGAGTGTCACTATTAGGAAATGTGGCTTTGTTGGAATAGGTATGGCCTTGTTGGAGAAGAGTATCACTGTGGGGATGAGCTTTGAGGTCAAGCCATGCTCAGTTCCTCAGACTATTCACTCCCTGTTGCCTATGAGTCAAGATGTAAGAACTCTCAGGTCCTCTACCATGTCTGCCTGCATGTTGCCTTGTTTCCTGACATGATGATTATGGACTAAACCTCTGAACTGTAAGTGACCCACCACAATGAAATGTTTTCCTTTATAAGAGTTGTGTGAGCCGGGCGTTGGTGGCGCACACCTTTAATCCCAGCACTCGGGAAGGCAGAGGCAGGCAGATCTCTGTGAGTTCGAGTCCAGCCTGGTCTACAGAGTGAGTCCCAAGTCAGGTTCCAAAGCTACAGAGAAACCCTGTCTCAAAAAACAAAAACAAAACAAAAAAAAAGAGTTGCTGTGGTCATGGTGTCTTTTTACAGCAATAGAAACCCTCACTAAGACAATTACAATACTAATACAGTATAGTTTTATGTAAGCATTCCTGTAGATATATAAAGAGAAAGTAAGAATTCAATATTCAGAAATTAAACTACTTGTTTGTTTGCTGCTTAGATTAACACAGAAATCTTTTTGTTGTTGTTGTTGTTTTGAGACAGGGTTTCTCTGTGTAGCTTTGGAGCCTATCCTGGCACTCGCTTTAGAGACCAGGCTGGCCTCGAACTCACAGAGATCCGCCTGCCTCTGCCTCCCGAGTGCTGGGATTAAAGGCGTGTGCCACCAACACCCGGCAACATAGAAATCTTATGAACATCCCAGTCTGTAAACTGTTCCTACTGATTCTCCCTTTATCATTTCTAGCAAGTCAATATTTGAGTCAGTAATTCTCTATAGCCCTCATTTATTCTTTTATTTTTCCTATAGAATAATAACCAACCACACCACCACCTCACCACATAAACAATTTCCAGTCAGCATTCAAGAATTTATTATATTTACCTGTAATCTCAAAACTTGGGAGGTGGAGGAAAGAGATTCAGGAGTTTAAGGCAAAAAAAGTTACATAGTAAGTTGGCGGCCAGCCTCAACTACACTAGACCCTGTCCTAAAAGAATAGCCAGGCACAGTGGCCAACACCTTTAATCCCAACCCTCAGGAAGCAGAGTCAGGAAGATCTCTGTAAGTTCAAGGCCAGCATAGTCTATATAGCATAGAGACCCTGTCTCAATAAATAAAATAATCAATCTCAATGTTTAAATTATTACTGCCTCACCATCCCCCTTCTCTTTCCTTTAGCCAAATACATACTAAATTCAAGTAAAACTAAATGTTAATCAGTGTGCCATTCAAGGATAATGGCTCATGCCTATAATTTCTATACTCAAAAACAGAGGTAAGTGGATCATTTGAAGTCTGAAGCCAGCCTAGTCTACAAAGTGAGGTCCAAACCAGCCAGAACTACATAGAAAAACTGTTTCAAAAAAAAAAAAAAAAAAAAAAAAAAAAAAAAAAAAAAGAGTTAGGAGCAGTTTTGTCCTGAAGGGTACAAAAAGGAAGTCTTGGTATTCATGGGTTTAATGTCAATCTAGTTCAGGAAGCAATTCAAGGCTGTATTTACTAAGTGCTTAAAATGAATGACAGAGATCCCATCTGCACCAAGTACAGTGAAAGAGGCAACAGAATCTGAGATTTAGATACTGGTTAGTGCTCCTGGAAGAGACCAACTTTGAGACAACCTGTAAAGCAGGGCAGAATTGAATTATACAAGTGACAGGAAGAAAAGTCAATATAGGAACCATCACTTAGATCTGAAAACTGCTGGAAACACAAAGGGTTAGGTTTTCTGGAATGGCAGATAAAATTACTCAAGAATATAAATATTAAGCATCTATTATTAACTAGCAATGGTTAACACTGAAAATATACAAATGACTATATCCTGGCCACAGAATGACTGAAGCCCTTCAAATGATGGCCCAGTCAACTGATGCAGACATGAAAGGCATAAGCTACATAATTACAGCAATAATAGAAAATACTATGGTTCTTCTGTTAACTGATAGGATAGAGGAATAAAATGCAGACTATCTACAGGAAATATTGCATTACTCAGGGACATCATCATGGCGGTTCATCGCTGTAATCCCAGCATCAGCAGACTGAGACAGGAACACTGTCACAAAATCAAGGCCAGTCAAGGCTACAGAGTGAACATCCAGGACAGCCTGGCCTTTCAGAGTGAAGCCCTGTCTCAAAAAACAAGCCAAACAACAGTGACATATTGGACAATTCCATTTATGTGAGCTACTCAGACCATTCAGTGCTCTGATGAAGAAAGGAACTAGGGAAAACAGCATACACAAACGCATTGTTCCTTGAAGGTAGGGGTGAACGGAGAAGAATATGAGGGCACCACAGGAAGAGTCCAACTGTACATATCCTGGGTATTTGCTAAGGAGCCCGAGCTTTGTCTTGAATGAGGACGACTAGCAAATATGTGGTACTTGATTCTGCTCGTCTGTCCGTGCCTCTGGCAGGGTCAACAACTATGCCACTGAGCTCCTAAACTCAGTGTACCTTCCATAACTACACACACAAAATCCTCTCCACAATCCATTTGCTCCTTCTGAAACCACAGAAGGATCTCAAACAGGCAAGTGGCTTCATATCAATTTTCAATTTAAAAGAAAAAAAAAAAAACTCTGGTGGCTGTGTGAAGGCAGGAAAATTAGGTAGAAAGCTGTGTGGCCATCTGGGCACAAAGTGATGAGACCTTGAACTACAATAACAGCAATGAGAAGGGCAAAAAGAACATCAGAGACTAAGGAAGTAAAACTGTAAGATCTCAATGGCAAGTCCATGAGTCTTGCTCATCACTAACTCCCAGAATCCACATTCCTGGCATATAGCAAGGATTCCATAAATATCCACCAAATTGTTAAGTGCCTTATCATATTCTTCCACTGACTGTTCATAATGCCAGAATGGAGGTATTGTCATTCCACAGAAAAGGAAACTATGGTTTAAAGAGGTTAAGTGACTTGCCCCAAATATACAGATAGGGAACAGTAGAATGTGATTCTGACAACTTCCAACTCCAAAACCCAATCTTTTTTCTGTGAGCCTGGCTTCCAGCTTAAACAAGCGGGTAACAGTATTGCTGACACTGAAATGACAAAAAAAAGCAACTAATAAAACAGACTGGGGTCAGAGATTTGTGTGTTCTCACTATATTCTGGTAGGCAAAGTCTCGAGTGCTAGAAGATACTCAGGAGGGTGTATGGTGAAAAGAGGATTGTCAGGAGTGAGCTAACCTACTCGGGAAGTCACAGAAGGAAGCAGAGAACGGGTCCAGGGTCTGTGTAGAAGAAAGGCACCTGCCTGGTGAGTGTGCACAAAGGGGTCAAACTCTACAGAGATGGAAGTACCTCAGAAGGGGCAGTCGCTGGGACTGCAGAGAGTGGCATCATTTACTCTGGACCACCTGATGTTGGTGGAAGAATCTGAACCCAGGTCATCTGCAAGAGTAGCAAGCATTTTTCACTGCTGAGCATCTCTCCAGTCCCAATTCTCATGTTTTTACATTGAATCTTTAATTGTATTTGAACCTTTAAATGTATTTGGAGATGGAACATTTGACAGGTAACTGGATCACAAAGGTACAAGACTTCATTAAATAGAAGGAGCAATAGAAGAAACACTGAGGGATGATCTCTCTGTCTACTGTTGGAGGGTATAGTAAGAAGGTATCACCTGAAAACCTCAGTGAAAGGTGTTACCAGGGACCAAATCATCCAGCACTACCACCCTGGAAAACTACACTCCAGAACCCGAGAATAAATGTGTTTACCTAACCGATGGCATTTTGTCACACCAGCCAGAACTAAGACAGTGATATTTCCCTGGTGACTAAGTCTCTTTATGCTTATTTCCTCATCTCTATAATGGAAGTGAGCCAGGTGTAGCCAGGCACATGCCTACAGCCCCAACACCTAGGAGGCTGAGAAAGGAAGACCCGTCTGGGCTAGCCTGGGTTACAAAGCAAAACCTTGACTCAAAAGACCAAAATATTTTTTTAAAGGAAAGGAAGGAAGGAAAGAAAGCTCGGGAGAGAGAGAACTACTATCATAGCCATCTTCTCTTAGTTACTGTGAGAACTTCTTTTAGTTTCAAGATGCTGTGTAGTGGCCATTCTCAGTTGTCAACTTGTCGACACTTGGAATTAACTAAAACCCAAGCAGCTGGGCACACCTGTGAGAGACTTTTTTTTTAATTAAATCACTTGACAGCCCACATAAAGGATATGGAAGAAGGAAATGTGCCCTCTCTCTGCCCGTTTGCCCTCCAAGGCCAGTGCATTCCTCCATTCCTTCACTGGCATTACAGCCAACTTATTTGGGGCCCCAGTGTCTATACTGACAACCAGCTGAGACATCCAGCCTCATGGGCTGAACAGCTACTGGATTCTTGGACCTTCTGTTGATAGACAGCCATTGTTGAACTAACTGGACCACACTAAGCCATTCTAATAAACCTCTCTTTCCCTCTCTCTCCCCTTCCCTCTATGAGGACCCCCCCCCAAGAAACCTCCTGTCCATAAAATTTGGGCATGGTATCATATATAATCCTGTGAGGTCCTGTTAAGTCTCTCTACATACCCTATCTGACAGAAGGTCTCATGTGGTCTAGGATGCCCTGAACTTCAGAGGCAACAGAAGATAAACCTGAATTCCTGATCTTCCTGCCTCCAACTCCCAAGCTCCATATCCATATTACATTCCATGTTTCCTCTGACCTAAGAACTTTTCTATTGTTTCCTCCTTTGCACTCTTACATTCTAGAGCTCTTTGCTTAGCCCCTGTCTGATATAAGAGGCAGAAGGGTGCCACTGTGTGGGCATCTGTGGGGTAGAAGCTCCTATCAGGCACTCCTGCTGAAGACACTTTGTGTCACAGGAATGGAGGACTCCTTGTTGCCAACCTTTTAGGGCTCCCACAGTGTTACCTGCCGTGGCCCTGGACTCATAAAACAAGGAAGAGCTTCAGGAAATGCAAAGGAGTCTTTCCAGGGCTGGGTGAGCATAGAAAGTATTATTTGCCCTCATCACTTAAGGGCTCTAACTGATATATAACTTATAAAAAATACTTACCTTAAAAAGTCTCCAAAGCACAGCTGACATTTACTTAGAAATTTCCATTTATAAGAGTGGGAAGGTGTTGGTACACGCCTCTAATCCCAGCACTCAGGAGGCAGAGCAGAGGCAGACAGATCTCTGTGAGTTCAAGGCTAGTCTGTTCTACATCATGAGTTGTGGACTGTCTCACAAAAATAAAAAACAGGGACTAGAAAGATGGCTCAGGGGTTAAGAGCACTGACTGTTCTTCCAGAGGACCAGGGTTCAATTCCCAGCACACATATGACAGCTCACAGCTGTGGTGCATGCCTTTAATTCCAGCACTAGGAAGGCAGAGGCAGGTGAGTCTCTATGAGTTTGAAGCCTGTGTTTACCTTCACATGTTAGATATGTAATGTCTATAACTTTCTATATTTTGTTTTGTTTATTATTTATTTGGATTTTTTAGGGGTTTTGGTTTGGGTTTGTTTGTTTGTTTGTTTGTTCTTTGTTCTAAGAGACAGGGTTTCTCTGTGTAGCCCTGGCTGTCCTGGAACTCACTCTGTAGACCAGGCTGGCCTTAAACCCAGAAATCCACCTGCTTCTGCCTCCCTACTGCTGGGATTAAAGGCGTATGTCACCTCAGCCCAGCTATTTTTTTTTTATTTTTTATTTTTTTAAGGAAGGGTTTCCCTGTACTTTTTAAATCTTGAACAAAATTTCCTAGGAAAATATAGATCATCAAGAATTATTTCATTGTCAGATGTGATGACACACACCTTTAGTCCAGCACTTGGGAGGCAGAGGCAGGTATATCTCTGTGAGTTTGAGGCCAGTCTGATCTATATACTGAGTTCCTGAGCCAGGGCTATGTAGAGACCCTGTCTCAATAAATAAATAAAATTTTTAAAAAAAAAGAGAGAGAGGTATTTTATTGAAGAAAGGAATATATTTTTGTCTAGATTCAGAAATTTCAGGTCAGAAGTATGGCATGTGCCTAAAATCCCAACATTTCAGAGGTGGAGACAGAGGAAAAGGACTTCTAGGCCAGCCTGAGCGATGTTTTTTTAAAAAATTAACTAATTAATTTGGGAACTATGTAAGAAATGTTTCAAATTACAAATTTAAGGAAAACAAGGAAGAACAAAAACATCAAATAGGAAAAAGATACTTAAAAGTTACAAGTCTGAAAATACATATTTTAGTTTTAAAAGTTAAAGAAAAGGGAGCTGCTCTGGATGAGAAATATTTTTTATAATTTACTTAATTTTATTTTATGTGCACTGGTGTGAGGGTGTCAAATCCCCTGGAAGTAGAGTTACAAGACAGTTGTGAGCTGCCATGTGGGTTCTGGGAATTGAACCTGGCTCCTCTGGAAGAGCAGCCAGTGCTCTCTAACTGCTGAGCCACCTCTCCAGCCCCTGATAAATGATTTTTTTGGAAAGATATGGTGCAAATATATTTTGTTCTAACTTAAAGGATCGTTCCAAAAGAGAAATACATACAGACTAAAGTATCTCACAAAAAGGGTTATGAAGAGGGCTAGAGACGTGGCTCAGAAGAGCACTCGTTGGCTTTTGTAGAGGACCTGGGCTTGATTCCCAGCACCCATGTGGCAGGTTGCAGCCATCTTTAGGGGATCTGACTGCCCTTTCTGTATTCCTAGGGCACCAGGCATGCATATGGCACACAGACATACATGCAAGCAAAACACCCATACAAGGGGCTGGAGAGATGGCTCAGTTAAGAGCACTGGCTATTCTTCCAGAGGTCCTGAGTTCAATTCCCAGCAACCACATGGTGGCTCACAACCACCTTGAATGAGATCTGGTGCCCTCTGCTGGCATGCAGGCAGAAGACTGTATGCATAATAAATAAATAAAATCTTAAAAACAAAAACAAAAAACACCCATACAAATTAAAAAAATAAATGTTTTCTTTAAAAAATGTATAAAGGCTGAACAGTACTTAAAAACTGGCATGATTATGTTGACTGTACATTTTTTGATTTTTGTTTGTGTAGGGTTTATGTTTATTTTTTGAGATAAGATCTCACTATGTAGCTGTGATGGCTAATCTTGGTTGTCAACTTGACTACAACTGTAATCAACTAAACCCAAGCAGGTGGGCACAGGAGTAAAGGATTTTCTTGACTGGATCATTTGAAATCATGGCCCTAAATCTGGGCCATGCCTTTTGGCAGCAATTTACATAAAAGGCCAGGGAAGAAGAAAACATTTGCTTTTGCTTGCTCTTGCAAATTCATCTATCCTTTTCATGAGGCACTCCTTCCCTGGGATTAGAACCTACTTCTTTAGGATTCCAATGAAACCTAAGACCAGCAGCTTTCTAGGACTTCCCTAGGACTCCAGCACCAGACTGGATTGTGCTGAAACATCCAGTCTTATAGACTGAACAACTATGTGATCCTTGGCTTTTCCTTCTATCACTGTTGGATTACTGGGACCATAGCCTGTAAGCCACTCTAATAAGTCCTCCTCTTTTAATACACACACACACACATTCATTCTATCAGTTTTCTTCTTTTAGAGATCCCTGACTAATGCAGTAACGTTGAACTTACTATGGAGACCAGGCTGGCCTTGAACAACAGAGATTCACCTGCCTCTGCCACCCAAGTGCTGGGGTTAGAGGCATGCACCACCACCACCCAGCTTCACAGACCATTTTTTAAACATTTAATTTATGTTTACCTGTGTCATCTCTGTGTGTATGCATGTGTGGTATTTATGTCTGTATGCCAAAAGTGTGCAGGTGCCTGCAGATGCCAGATGAGAGTGCTGAATCTCCTGAAGCTGTAACTACTGGCAGTTGTGAGAGCATGAGTGCAGGGAACCAAACTAGGGTCCTTTGGAAAAGCAGCAAGCACTCTATCCAGCCATCTCTGTAGTCCCTCAAGGACAATTCTTTTTAATTTTAACTTTTAATTATGTGTATATATGGGTAGGTGGGTGTAAGTTTGTGTGAGTTTATGTGGTGCTCTTGGAAGCCAAAATAAGGCATAGGATCACCTTGGAGTTGGACTAACAGGCAGTTTTGAGCTATCTGATGTGGGTATGAGGAACTGAACTTGAGTCCGCTGGAGAAGCAGCACTCACTCTTAACCACTGAGCCACCTTCCCAGCCCCAAGCTCAAAGACAACTGTATTAGCATTTGAGAGAAAAAACAATAGTACAGGCAAGCTGCCAGGTGGAGGGGAGATGGAGAAGAGTTAGCAAGGTCTGAGGAACAAAGTACAGAGTGTCACAGAAAACATGCTTAGGAGAGCTGAGTTGCAGATCTGAGTTCAGAGGGAACCCAATCCCAGGCTCTAGTGTCCCAGAGCAAAGGACTGCCTGGTTTACAGAGTGAGTTCCAGGACAACCAGAGCTGTCACACGGAGAAACCCTGCCTTGGAAAAAAAAAAAAAAGAAGGAAGGAAGGAAGGAAGGCAGGAAGGAAGGAAGGAAGGAAGGAAGGAAGGAAGGAAGGAAGGAAGGAAGGAAAAATTAAATCAGAGTAATTTCTTTGGGGAGAGGAATTCTTCAAGACAAGGAGTCTCTGTGTAGTCCTGGCTGTCCTGGAACTCCCTATGTAGATCACGCTGGCCTTGAACTCAGAGATCTACCTGCCTCTACTGGGATAAAAATCATGCCACCACAGCCAGCAAATCACAGTAACTTAAATGCTATTTCATATTTTACCACTAAGAACCAAGAATATTTTGTAGTAAGACATGCTTTTAATCCCAATATTCAGAAAGTATTTGGAGGGCAGAGGTAGGCAGATTTCTGTGGGTTCAAGAGCTAGTCCGGTTTACATAGTGGGTTCCTGGCCAGCCAAGGCTACATATGAGATTCTCTCAAAAAAAAAAAAAAAAAAAATTGAAAGAAAGAAAAGAAACTAGATAGTGAGGCTAGAGAGATGGGTCAGCTCATAAAGTTCCTCCTACTGCCAAGGAACTTGACAACTTGAGTTTGATTCCCAGAATACACATGGTAGAACAGAGCAGAAATAGAATAAAGTTAACTCCCTTGAGTTTTTCTCTCATTTCCACACATGTGCCATGACATGCATGCTTGGACATGATAGATGATAAGTAGGTAGGTAGGTAGACAGACAGACAGACAGACATAGATTTAAAAAAATCAAGAGTCTGTACCTTCTAGGTAAACAAATCAGAACGCAAAGCAACTTAGGACAGGATCTATGAATTTCCATATTGAGCTGAGCAGAGAATTGGTACAAACAGTTTCAAATTCCCGAATAAAGCTTAGTAAAATAATTCTTCTTTCCTGAGTATAGTGGTGATGAGTCTATTGAGGCCTCCAGAAAGTTAGCAAAAGTCACAACATCCTACTGTTGAGTTCATTTCCCACTCCCAAATAGGTGGCAGCATCGAAGGAGTTGTCTGGACCTGGTGGTACAAACTAGTCACTTTTTACACATGAGGGCAAAATGCCTAGAGCAATAAACAGCCAGTGGAAGATCTAAACAATACCAGTGAAGAACTGCCACATTTGCTACCGAAGAAACCTGAGATCCAAAAAGAGCAAGCAACAGTCCTCAGCCCCCAAACCCACCAACAGGGTTTGGTAGCACATGCCATTATTCCCAGCACTTGTAAGGCAGAGACAGAAGGATTCCAAGTTCAAGTCCAGCCTGGGCTACACTACAAGACCCTGCCTTGAAGAAGATATGGAATAAACACTATTTTAGTGAGGCCATTAGTAACCTAGAATACAAAAGCAGAGCACTGCTTCAGAGGCCCTGCAGATGAGAGGCATCCACAAAGTCAGGCCTTATCACACCACTACCCACGAAATGACTTCACATCAGACATACACAGAGTTCATTTAATTCCTCACTTAAACATTTGCCAAGTAGCTATTCTGTGCCAGTAATGGTTAGGAACAGGGACACAAAGATAAACAAAACTGGGTGTTGTGACACTCATTTGTAATCCCAGCGTTAGGGAGACTAAGGTAAGAGAATCACAAATTCCCTGCAAGTTGTCCACTGACTTCCACATGTCAACTGACCCCCCCCACACACACACACACACACACAGAGAGAGAGAGAGAGAGAGAGAGAGAGAGAGAGAGAGAGAGAGAGAGAGAGAATTAATAGGTATTTTTAAAGGAGAAACAGGAAATAAAAAACCCTGTCCTTGGGCTAAAGAACTGGACCCAGTGGTTAACACCACCTGTTACCCCCAAAGAGAAGCCATGTTTGGTTCCCAGCACTTACAACCACCTGTTAACTCCAGTTCCAAGGAACCTGATGCCATCTTCTGGACTCTGGGGGCACCAGGCATATATGCAGTAAACATACATATAAACATATACATAAATTAAAAAACATATTAAATCTCTTTTGTAAGTCCTATCCTTGAGTAGTTTGAAATCTAGTCATGGAAAATATTCATAAATAACAAAACTGAACAATTTAGTATGATTGCTAGAGAAGAAACCCCAAACTGCAATGCATCCAAAGGAAAGACGGCCATCCCAGGGAAGTTTTCATTGCTGCAGATGGTAGAAAAATAAATAACAAATGAAAACAAAAACGGGACTGGGCATGAAGCTCAGTGGTAGGATATTTGTCCAGCATGCACACAGCCTGAGTTCAATCCCTCGGGAAGCTGTGGATTTATGAAGAGATGTCTGAATTCTTGGCTCAAGCCTTAAAGTTGGCCAAACACTAAAATGAAGCATATTGGTATATTTGTGGAACTCACTATAGCTTAAAATATTTCAGCATTTGTACAATAGTAGGCCAAGCAGAGAACTGGTATGAAGGCTTCATAATCACTGAATTTAAATTCCCAATAAAATTTGGTCAATCTTATTTCCTGAATATGGTGACAATGAGTTCATTTAGGTCACTAAAAAGTCTATCAGTCAGACTCAAAAACATTTATAACTTTATAACCTGGCTTCCAGTATCAAAGTAATTACAATAGAAGAGAAACTAAAAGATATGAGGGGCCAGGTCGAAAAATTTTTATAAAAGGTTGAATTAGAGACATGTGAGATGCTTGTGATATTTCCAGGCCAGTAAAACATTATTTATTCTTAACTGGAAGTGAAGACTTTTCTAAAATGAAGGGTAGATTTCACTAATGTAAGATTGTGAAGGATTCAATGGTTGCTTATTTCAAATCACTCTGGTCACTCCTTAATTTTCCCTTTGAATATTGGTGTAATTTTATTTTTCATTAGGGAGGCAGAGGTATGCTACCTTTGAGTTTGAGGCCAGTCTGACCTACAGAGAGAGTTCCAGGACAGCCAGGGCTACACAAAGAAACTCTACATCGAAAAACCAAAAATAAATAAACAACTAGATAGAGTGATTCTCTAACAAAGCCTGCAACCTTTGGTCTATCAAAGATACGTCTGAGGGCTGGGAAGAGGCTAGGTGGTTAAGAGCACATGCTGGGCACACACAGTAGGCAGCACACAATTGCCTGTAACACACACAAACACACACACACACACACACACACACACACACACACACACACACACAGTATAAATAAGTAATGAGTAAAATTAAAACAAAACATCTGAGCAGAGTGCTAGAGTCTATCAAAGTAGCCCCAATTAGATGACAGATCTCTCCAGAAAATCTAGAAAGACCAAAATTGGGTTCCCTGAAGCCAACAGAAGAAAGCCAGAGTTGTGTTCTGTCAATGTTTCACTGTTCCCAAGGAAGGATATGCCACAGAAACTGCTAGAGGAAAAAACTGTGTGTGTTGACAATGACCTTGAACTTTATATGTGCACTCCTACTTACCAGTACTAGATAAAGACAATCTCAACAGCTCCTCCCATCTGAGCACCAGCAGGTGCACAATGGACTGCCCCTGCCTTCCACATCAGACCAGGTAACTGCGTCCCTCGCTTCTTCACAGCACCTAGCTGCATATTACTGCAGTTACTTAGAATAGCAGCTCCTGAGTCCAGGTGCAGCGACTTCACATCTGCAACTGAACCATCAAGAAGCTGAAGCAAGTGAATTGCTACAAGTTCTAGGCACAAGTTCATGGTGCCTCGAAAAGAAGAGGAGGAAGGGGGGGAGGTGGTATGGCAGCAGCCCCTATATAGTAATAGACTGCAACTTTTATTAATAGCCTACACTGGTCATCTGTAGAGCACTTATGACCACATCCCCACCCCTCACTACACCTTATAAAGGCCAGAGAGGCGAAGGGCAAAGGAATGATGTACAAACATGAAGACATGAGTTTTATCACCAGAACCCACATATAAAGCCTAGGTATGGTATCATGTGATTGTAATCCCAGAACTGGGGAGGCAGGAAGAAATGGATCCCCAAGACTAGCCATCCACCCTACTTAAAGAAGTTCAAGGTCAGTGAGAGACCCTATCTCAAAAAAAAAAAAAAAAAAAAAAAAAAAAAAAAAAAGGATGGAACCTAAGAAAAGATACCCAAGGTTGACCTCTGGCCTCACACCCACACATACACACATGAACATGCACACATATGCAGATGTACATACACACACCTTGCCCGGGGTCAAAGGCAAGAAATAAGTTTGGTGGTGCATACATGTAAGCCCAGCTAAAGCAGGCAAATGGCAAATTCAAGGCCAGCCAGGGTTACATAGTAAGACCTGTCTCAAGAACAAATGAACAAAAAGCAAACAAGAAGCAAAAGTAAAGACTGGGAATGCAGGAATGCAACCTGGTTGGTAGAGTGCTCCTTGCCATATACAGTGCTCTGGGTTTAATCCCCAGCACAACATAAGCCAGGGAATGGTGCACACTTGAAATTCTAGCACTCAGGAGGTGAAGGTAGGAGGATCAGAAGTTTAAGGTCATCCTAACTACATAAGAGTTCAGGGTTAAATGGGTTGATTACACGAGACCCTGGCCAGCCTGGGCTATAAGACACCCTATCTCAAAACAACAAAAGCAACAAAGGAGAATGACTCTAAAGACTGTTCTTCCCATTGTACTAGGGAGTCTAAAGAAACTGAGAAGTCTAGCCAGATGTGGCACAAGCCTCATTTCCAGCACTTGCGGGTGGAGATAGAAGCATCCAGCGTTACAGAAAGTCCTGTGTTACATTTGGACCTTGTCTCAAAAGCAACAAAAAAGAAAGAAATATCTCTAAAGCTTAAGTGAAGATGAGTCTCTCAAGTAGTCAATAAAACCTTGCCTTCAATGAATGAATCAGTTTTACTTTTTTTTGGGGGGGGGGGCGAGGGGTTCTAGACAGGGTTTCTCCATGGCTTTGGAGGCTGCCCTGGAACTAGGTCTTATAGACCAGGCTGGTCTCGAAACTCACAGAGATCCTCCTGCCTCTGCCTCCTGAGTGCTGGGATTAAAAGTGTGCACCACCAACGCCCTGCTCACAGTTTTACTTTCTTTGACCAATTAATTACAGATGAAAAGAAAATCCCAGTGCTATTTAAAATAATTTATGATCTAAGTATCTTGATTTTAAATTTATTTTCCATTAAGACACAAAACAGAAAAGAGCAAAGGAAGAATTTGTATTAAGATGAAGGTTAGCTAAGGAAAAAATTGGGTTTACTCTGTATTTTATGCCAGAAAAATGAAGACGTGGGGCCTTACCTCTATCTTATTTCTGTTATTAAGAGGACAGCACTCCAAGCCATCAATATATAGAGTAAGCAAAGCTTAATTCTCCCAAAACAGCTCTAAGAAGGAGAATGTGATGGCTAAATACAGCCGGGTGTTGGTGGTGCACGCCTTTAATCCCAGCACTCGGAAGGCAGAGGCAGCTGGATCTCTGTGAGTTCAAGGCCACCCTGGTCTCCAGAGCGAGTGCCAGGATAGGCTCCAAAGCTACACAGAGAAACCCTGTCTCAAAAAAAAAAAAACAAACAAACAAAAAAACAAACAAAAAAACTAAATACATATATTATTTGTAAATCACTGCTCACTTAATGACACAGAAACAAAATGTTTTGTCCTGTGGTTCCCCCACCACCACCTGGTACCACACACACACAGAAGAACTTAAATTTAACAGGTATATTTAAACAAAATAATGCAACCCCATATCAGTGTGAATATATGCTAAGCTTTTTGCATGAAAGCATGAAGACAAGCAATTATCACTATTCAAAATCAATATACTACAAAAACTTAAGCTAGAAGATAGTGGTGGTACGCACCTTTAATCCCAGCACTAGAGAGACAGAGGCAGGTGGATCTCTGAGTTCAGGGCCAGCCTAATCTACAGAGTAAATTCCAGGATGTCCAGGTCTACACAGAAAAACCTGTCTGGGTGAGTGAGGGGACTTAACTGCTCTACTTAATAAAGCCTTGCTATACCTGAGTCACTTCTTCATATATGTACAGCTATTTCTTAACTATAAACTAGCATTATTAGAATGTCAAAAGATCACCACTTCAGAGCTGCTTAACACAGTTATTGGCATAAAGTAGCAAACCATAAGTTTACCCATGAATAAATGACTTGCAGAGTATGAACCTATAATCACAATACTGGGAGACTGAGGAGAATTGCCTGAGTTCAAGGCCAGGCTGAAGTTTGGGCTACACAGTGAGTTCTAGGCCAACCTGAGCTACAGTTTGAGATTCTGTCTCAAAAAAAAAAAAAGAAGAAGGAAGGAAGGTAGGAAGGAAGAGAAAAAAAGAAAGAACATAGCTGGGCATGGAGGCACACACCTTCAATCCCAGTACTCAGAGGCAGAGGCAGGCAGACTTCTGTGAATTTTCGGTCACCTTAATACATAAACAAATTCGAGGCCAGTTAGGGTTACATAATGAGACATTGCCTCAAAAAGGAATTTTAAAAAGAATTCTGGGCCAGGCATTGGTGGCACACACCTTTAATCCCAGCACCCTGGAAGAAGAGGCCAGCCTGGTCTACAAAGTGAGTTACAGGACAGCTGGGGCTATACAGAGAAACCCTGTTCCAAAACAAGAGAAAAGAACTTCGGGCTGGTTAGATGGCTCAGCAGTTAGGAGCACTGCGCTTGCAGAGGACCTGAGTTTCATTCCTAGCACCCACACAATTCACATCTGCCTATACCTCTAGCTCCTGGAAGACTAACCTCTTTGCTTCCACAGACACCCTCACATACATGTGCATACCCACATATGCACAAAATATAATAATAGTAACAAATCTTTAAAAAAAAAAAAAAAGAGAGAGAGAAAAACTTTTAGAGGCAGGCTGTCTATAGAGCTAGTTCCAGAACAGCCAGGGATATACAGAGAAACCCTGTCTCAAAAAATGAAAAACAAAAACAAGCAAACAAACAAAAAAAAAAAAACCCACAGAAACAGTGAAAGAGAAAAAACTTTTTAACAGAAATGCGCCCCCCCCACACACACACATAGGGTTTCTCTGTGTAGTCCTAGCTGTCCTGTAACTCACTCTGTAAATCAGGCTGGCCTTGAACTTAGAGATCTGCCTGCCTCTGCCTCCTGGGATTAAAGGCATGTACCACCACTGCATGCCTTTAAATTTAAAGGGAAAAAAAATTCCTACAATTAGAATTATCAGTACAGGTACACAACTACTTCTCTTCTCACTTGACAATACTAGCCTGCAAACAGGCAATACATCCTACACACTCTAGATAAATTCAGACGGTACGTTGATCCTGATAGGGCTTTGTTCATAGAGCTTTCCCTTTTAATATACATAGACAACATAGCACATCCAAAGCTCTGGGGCACAGCTGTAAGACTCAGAGCTGGAGTTTACTCTGACCCTCAATGGCAGAAACTGTGACATGGAAACACAATGCACAGATCAAAAGCACTGAAGACAGCATTTATAGTGAAGATCACGTCCTGTGAGAGTTAGCAAGGAGGCAGAAATGATGCTGAGAAAGACTTAACAGATTGAATATAATCACTTCATGGCAGTAGGAGATAATGACACTTCATGGATTTAGGAATCTAAAGAACTTTGAACAGCAATGGAAAACAAATTACTGAAGTCTTTTAAAACTAGTTTGGATTTATAAGAATTGTACTGAAAGCTCCAAGAATTACAACATTATTATTGGGTCTAAGTTTGTCTATCATTACAAACAATAGCCACAGTGCTAAAAACAAAGTATGAGTCACAATTCAAAAAAGGGGAGAAAAGGGGGGAAAATGAACAGAGGAGCGTTGGATTCAAATACCACTAAGAAATTCCTTACTTAAATGACTGCCAACGACAGCCACCACTTTGACTTTGGAGTAAGAAGGAAAGGTCCACATTGTCCTTTCCTCTGGAACAAATTCATTAACACCCCCCCCCGCCCCCAAATACCCACTCCGCCTCAAAGTCCAGGCACCAACAATCAGCCACATCCGCCTGCGAGAGCAGTAATCTAACAGATCTGAGTCACCCACTCCCCCGCAGTAAGAGGTCATTCTCTATCAGGAAGCCCACTCTGCAAAGTGTTCTTGTTCTACTCCCAGACCGCCACCATGATCCACATAAAGCCAATTCTTCGACCCCAGCAGCGGCCGGCCATCTTCTGCCCTCTCCAGCTGACAACTCACATCGGCCCCTCCTAACCTAAGGCAGCCAACACTACTCCTGAGACAAGTTTCCTACCCGAGAACCACTCTTAACTCGGATACATCTGAACCGCGAAGGATCCAGCTAGCTCTTTGCTCAACTCTTTTGTGCCCAACAAAGCTTCTGCCTTTCCAGGAACTAGCAACCAATTACCTCAGAAAAGCTAAACTCTCCATGCCTCTTCTCCCAAAGCCCGAGCCCAGTCTAATCAATTCCCAGACCTCCCGACGGGGCATGGAGGAGACGCGCCCCTGTGTGCTTTAGGGATCAAGCCACAGAGGCCCCTAAAATTTGAATTACAACCACGCTCGCCCAAACCACGCCACGATATGGTCAGCTTCTAGGGCGCCGGTAACAAGCATCAAGAGCGCACAGCCACTGTAGTTAAGTCTCGGTAATTCCGACTCCCTTCCTTGACTACGAAATCCCCAAATATCAAGTCACTGAAGCCCCGGGTGGACGCCAAGACCCCCGCCAAGCTTCCACCACTGGAGTTTCCCGGGTCGGACTCAGCTCCCCCAAGGCCCAAGCCGCCAGAAATAGGTGGCTGCCCTAGGCTGCTGCGCGCCGGGGACCCTGGCCGGGTCCCCATTGTTGCCGGTCCCAGCGGCCCCGGCAGGGAGTAAGGGGACCGCAGGAGCTCTCACCTCCCGTGCCACGGATCCGGGCCGCACCGGACCGGGCTGGGCCGAAGGACCTCGCGTTCCGCCGCGCCTGCCTGGACAGTGTCTGCGGCAGTGGGAGCCGGAGCAGTGGCTGAGGCGGGAAGCAGCCAGCCAGGCCCGGGCGTCACGGGCTGGCTCTGGCCGAGGGTCGGTCTTCTCCGCCGGCGGCGCTCTCAGCCTCCGCTCGCGGTCCGCACCAGAAAGCTTCCCCCTCCCGTCCCGCTCACCCAGCCACCCGGGCGGGAACACGAGCCATCCGCAGTAAAGTTCCGCTGTGAGCTCTGCTGTTCTTTCCCTTCCACTAATAAACAGCGATTCTTGCCTCAATAAAGTGTGTTTGCTACAGAGGACCTGTTCAGGAATAAATGAGATACAAACAAATAAATAAAATATGATCCTAGGCCAGAACCTGCCTGTAAGTGGATTTGCATTCGTTAGCCACAAAAACATACACAAATCAGTACAATTGAGCCTGAGCTACTCTCCTCAATTTGGGGATAATGTCAAAACTTACCGGGAATGAGATGATGCGGATGTTAGCTCGTTGCTGCCGCTGGTTAATGGTACCACGGCTGTCGCCTCCAAAATAAGTTACTCCCCTTGAATTGATATGAGCCATGTAATTCTTGCTCTTTTGCCCTTCATCCCTACCCACCTAGGATTTTCTGTTGGTTGAAGCTGTCTTCAGAATTATCTAGAAAAGTAGCAGAGTCGGGGTGAGGGGGCTGACTGCGGATGGGGCTTTTTTTTTAATCACTGACACTCCAGCGCAGGTTAAGATTACGGGATTTTTCTCCCTGGAGCTGGAGATTGTTAGCAATTACGTTCTACTTTCCTATGATCTGTATTGCTGTCTCTCTCTACTACATTCCTTTGGCTCTCTCTTCTCTCCCCCTTCCCAGAAGTGAATATGGGTGAAATATGAAAATATTAGGTAAATGAGTCTATTTTTTAATTTTATTTTGTTTTCCTCGTGAAATCAATCGTATAAAAATTCCCTTCTCAACTCCATCTCCTGGGCTTTCATACCTATTTCATACCTATTCATGGCTATTTTCAAAACAAATTAGGTTGTCAAAATTCAGGTGTGCTTTCCCAAACTATTTGGGAATTTAGATATGCCGCAGATACTCCCCCAAAAAAGATAACACACACTTGACATGTTCTCAGTTTTCCATTCTTACTCACCAGGGTCACTTTCTGAGATGCCTTGACACTCTTCTGAAGAGCTCTGAGGACCATTCATTTGCACCTGAAGTTTTTTATCACTGTGTAATACACATAAATTTCCATTTGGATTGTCTTTCAGGAAATTACTAATGTGTTCGGATGTGTAAAAGGCAGTCTAGCACCCTCTTGAAAAGCAGGACTGTGGGTTAGAAAATAGCATACTCAATGTTTCTGAAAGTTCTTTGCTGCTGTGAGAACAACTTAATCCTAGGCTGCAGATGGACAAAGCATGCCCCAAACCTGGTTTACTTCTCTCTGCAGCCTGAGGTCAGTCTTTAATTTTTCCCATTGGCCTCCTAGTAGGGAATCCTCTGGGTGACAGTAAAGCAAATTTGGCTTCAGCAGTTGAAAGGGCTCAAAAACTGAGCATAATACAAGCCTGAATGAGGTCGGACAATTGTCACAAGTTTGAGGTCAACCTAGGCTACATAGTAAATACCTGGCCAGCTAGGGCTACATAGTAGGACCAATCTCTCTTTTCTTTTCATTTTTACTGGGGGTAGAGAGGGGTGGAGATTTGAAGTCAGGGTTTCTCTGTGTAGCCCTAGCTGTCTGGAAACTCACTCTATAGACCAGGTTGCCCTCAAACTCAGAGATCACCTGTCTCTGCCTCCCAAGTACTGGGATTAAAGGTGTGTGCCACCAATCCAGCTATTAGGACTATTTCTCAAAATTACAAGACAAGTTTAAACATGTTCAGATGATGATCCTAAAGATCAATGGAGGGACAAAAATAAGACCAGTAAGGGTGGCCAGAGACTTAAGAGCTTTATTTATATGTCCCCATAAATGAAGATGCAAAGCCCAACTATCAAAACAGCTGCACTAACCCTTTTCTCCCATAACTGAGTTTGGAGTAACAAGGGCCAAGAGTGGCTCCCCAGGTGGTAGAAGTCCCTTCTGTTCCTTCCTTCTAGGACGCCATTGCTCTATAATGTCACTGCTGTTTTGCCCTTCTGGAAGTTCTCTGACTACTTTGAATGATGTTATATCTTCACTAAAGAGGGATGGAATTCTGGGACCAAGTTAGGTTTATTAACAGGTGCCATCAATATAGTACACTTACAACACAGCTGCCACTCCTCTTGTTCCCAAATGAGTGATGGGAAAGGTCTGGGGAAGCTCACCAAGCCATGACGTCAGCAAGCCCTCCACAGTCCAAGAGAGAGTGACCCCTTCTTACCCAGACACTGCCCTTCAGAGAAGACCAGGCCCATTGGGCCAAGCTGCTACTTACTATTAGCTATCAGGGCCAGCATCAATAATTCCCACAACATTTACCCATTTTTGTCTAATTAAGAAGGAAGGTTCTAATCTGAACATAATAAAAACTATATGCAATAAGAACTATTATCTGGAAGCCCATTCCCTATAGAGGAATACTATTGTAGCCCAGATACAGCAAAGAGGGCCTAGGCCCTCCCCCAAACAATATGACAGACTTTGAAGGTCCCTGGTGGAGGGCCTCACTATCCCTGGGGAGGAGTTGGGGGGTTGGGGAGGGAGGGTTAGTGGGGAACATGGGAGGATGGGAGGGCAAGGGAATAGGGGGGATGGATATGTAAATATGAGTAGTAATTAAAGAATTTAAATAAAAAAGAACTATTATCAAGTATTGTCCAGAAGAAGGAAAAGGTAATAATCTTAACAAAAATGAGATTATAAACAAGAACAATCATCCAGTAAGAAATACATCCTAATGTCCAGATCATAGGTAATAGGTGATTTTATAGAGATTACTCCAATAACTGTCCTTTCCTGAAGAATCTAGGCTTGTACCTGACAAGGTACAAGGTCTTTAGCTAAAATATGTGAGGATCATAACTGTAACTATGGAGTCTTCAATTCCATCAAAGACCGGAGAAAGAAATATTACCTGAGTAAACAGAAGTGCAAGCAAGCGAATCCCAAAAAAAAGTCAAGAAGTGACAGAAACAGCTTGCTGCCTGGACAGTCACCTAAGATTTCTCTGTAATACTGGGGACACAAAAGGCAGTTGTGAGAGGGTGTCAGTCAACAACCCATTAAGACCTGTGCACATGAGTGCAGGTGCATGCTGAGGCTACAAGAGAGTGGAGGTACAAGTAGTTGTGAACCACGAAGCCTGGGTGCTGAAAACGACTCAGATCCTCGGCAAGAGCAGTATGTGATCTTAACTCCTGAGTCATCTCTCCATCCCTGGAAATCGGATTTTGTTATATCCCTTTTGGATCGTATCAGAAGAACAAACATTTCATTTAAAAGCTGTTGGGACTAGTGCAGTGTTTCTCAACCTGGGAATCACGACCCCTTTGCGGGAGACCCTTTCACGGGAGTCACCTAACACCCTTTGGGGATCGAGTAACCCTTTCACAGGGGTCGCTTAAGACTATGGGAAAACACAGATATTTACATTACAATTCACAACAGTAGCAAAATCATAGTTAAGAAGCAGCAGCAAAAGTAACTTTATGGTCGGGGGTTACCACACCGTGAGGAAGTGTATGAAAGGGTCACAGTATTAAGAAGGTTGAGAACCACTGCTCTGGTGGCTTCAGATGAGCAGAAGCATATATTAGGCTATCTCAGATAAGTTTGTTCATCTGTAATTTCTCTGAAGATGAAGGAAAAGGGAACCAAAATAGATCCTGGAGTTGAGCCAATGTCAGAAAATCCTTGCAAAGGCTGGATGAACATCTGAGCTACTCGGACAGTTGTCTTCATATTAATATCAACTCACAACCAACAGACTGAAGAACCAAGGCCTGGACGGAGTCACCCTGAGACAGGATTTACCCAACCATGCCATCCTTGCTGTTACCAGGTTAGGTGGAGACAAGGTTACCTGGTCTTATTTTGCATTGTCACTGCTTCCCCCCATTGCTGTTGAGACATAAAAGACTTAACAGGACCACTGCAAGTCCTCCCTCTCTCCTCTTGTGAAATACAAAGAAGAGGAAAATGAAATCATGTGCCATACCATTAGTATTTCTGATTGAAAAACAAACAATGGTATTCTCTAAGGTGACCATGGCTGTCCAGAGTCAAAAGAGTAGAAACATTGATTGAATTTCCAGAAGTAGACTTAAGAAAGAAAAAGAAGACACAAGCCAGATGGCTTCGTGGGTAAAGTGCTTGATATCAAGCCTGATGGTCTGAGTTCCATCCCCAGGACATACATAAAAATAGAAGGTGAGAACTGACTCCAATAGTTGGTATCTGACCACCTCATGTACATGCCCCCACATCATACATATTCATACAATAATAATACACAATAAAAGAGAAATTATGTTATCAATAACATAACTTTAAAGTATTTGTTGGAGATGTACATGGGTAGTGATCAGAGGACAACTTGTGGGAGTTGCTTGTCTCTTTTTACCAGGTGGCTGCTGGAGTTCAAACTCAGGTCATCAAGTTTGGCAGCAGGCATCCTTACCCACTAAGCCATCTTACAGACACTTGTAGTAACTTTTGGTAAAAATCAAATTACAGTAATCCAATCTTTCCTTAATGAAAATTCCTCAGTTTTGCAATCAATGTATTGGTGTGCAAACTGTCTTTTAACTTTGCTAAGGAATGCTGAAAGGTTTTAAGTATTTTCTAACAATGTTTTGTTGTTCAATAGTTGTTTTGGGTTATTATTTTAAGATGTGTTGCATTCTTGTATGTTTCATTTGTGCAACAACTCTGTGAAGCTGTGTTACTATGACTGTCTAAAAACACCTGATTGGTCTACTAATGAGATGAAGAGCCAATAGCAAGGCAGGAGAGAAAGGATAGACAGGACTGACAGGCAGAGAGAATAAATAGTAGGAGAAATCTGGGAAGGTAAGATAGAGGAGCAAGAGAAAAGGAGGAGGACACCAAAGGTCAGCCACCCAGCCACACAACCAGACACAGAGTAAGAAGAAAAGGAAAGATATACAGAAACAGAAAAAGCAAAAGCCTAGAGGCAAAAGGTAGATGGGGCAATTTAGGTTAAAAAAAGCTGGCAAAGGCTGGGCAATGGTGGTGCACACCTTTAATCCTAGCACTTGGGAGGCAGAGGCAAGAAGTTCTCTGTGAGTTCGTGGCAAGCCTGGTCTACAGATCGAGTTCCAGGACAGGCTCCAAAACAATATAGAGAAACCCTGTCTCAAAAAAAAAAAAAGAAAAAACAAAAAAGAAAAAGAAAAAAAAAGAAAGGAAAGAAAAGCTGGCAAAATAAGGCAAGCTACAGTCAGGCATTCCTAAAAGAGAATAAGATTCTCTGTGATTAATTTAGGAGCTGGGTAGTGGGCCCCCAAGAGTAAAAGAGCCAAAGAGTATAAACAACAACAATGCTGGGTGATGGTGGCACCCACCTTTAATCCCAGCACTTGGGAGGCAGAAACAGACAGATCTGTATGAGTTTGAGGCCAGCCTGGTCTACAAAGCAAGTTCCAGGACAGTCCAGAGAAACCCTGTTCTCAAAACAACAAGAACAAAAAGACCCCTAGGATACAGAGACAAAACCAATGAATCTGTATTCCAGAAGGTGGAACTGAGATACAAATTGAAGGCAAAGAAAATGTATTCAATAAAAATTAAAGCACATGCCAGGCAAAGGTGGCACATGCCTTTAATCACAAATTTTAAACCAAATTTTCTTTTGTTCAAGAATTATTTTATTTACAGGTTAATGTCTGTGAGAGTATATACTATATTGTGCTGTTGCATGTAGAAGCTAGAAATAGGTGTTGGATTCCCTAGAGCTAGAGTTATAGGTAGTTGTGAGTCATCTGACATGGGTACTAGGATCCAAATTCAGTCCTCAGCAAGAACAGCATAAGCTCTTAACTACTGAGTCATCTCTTAGCCCCAAAGACTTCAAATCTAGTGAAGGAATGGACATCCAAGTCTAGGAGGACACCCTTTCCAAAGGGAAAGCTGGACGGACATGGTGGTACATGCCTGTAATCCCAGGACTTGGGAGGTGGAAGCAGTACAATAAGGAACACAAAGTCATCCTTGGCTCTATGATCAGAGAAGAACCTCTAAGCATGATAATATAGCTAATATGCCAGGGGCATAGGACAAAGAAAGAATATTGAAACTGTAAGAGAATTCCAAAGTTACTTTCAAGGTACTACATATCAGAAAAATATAGGCTGATGTATTTCAAGCCACCAAATAAATCAGCTGTTGTCCAAATTATTATATCCAGAAAAGATATTCTTTAAAACTAAAAGAGGAAGGCTGTAGAGGTGGCTTAGTAGTTAAGAGTTCTTGTGGCTCACTACTATCTATAATCTAGGTCCAGATGTTCCAATTCATTTTTCTGGCCAATCTTGGTGGCTCTTTTCTTTAATCCCTGTGCTTGGGAGGCAGGAGGAGTACTATTAGCTTGAGACCAACATAGACAACATAGCGAGACCCTGTCTACAAAAAACAAATAAGTAAATAAGTACATTTTTAAATTAAAATAGTAAAAATAAAAGCCTTCCATGATAAACATAAACTCAAACCTTGACCACTCAGCAAGCATTGAAGAAGATATTCAAAGGAGATCTGCACAGAAAAGTGGAAAAGATACACCTATGGAAGTGAGCTCAAGGAAGAATACATCTAATAAGAAGAATAAACAAATGAGAATTCGCCAAGAGTGTCAAGTATTAACTCAGTAAAGTAGTAATCCTCTAGATGCAGAATTTGTACATATTTTCAGTAATAACCCTGAATGTAGAAAGTCTAAAGTATTCAATTAAAAGATGTTACTTGCTGGGCAGTGGTGGGGCACATTTTTAATCCCAGCACGCAGGAGGCAGAGGCAGGCTGATCTCCATGAGCTCAAGGCCTGCCTAGTCTACAGATTGAGTTTCTTTAACCAGCCAGGGCTAGCTACATAGAGAAACCCTGTCTTGAAAAACCAAATAAATAAATAAATAGCAATAAAAGTAATAATAATATCTGAGCTGGAAATGGTGGCACTTACATTCAATCACAACACTGCTGTGGGGATACCTTTCTGTAGTCTGTGAATATGCTTTCTTACCATTTTTAATAAAGAAGCTGCTTTTGCCTATAGCAAGGCAGGATAGAGTCAGGCAGGAAATCCAAGCAGAGATACAGGGAGGAGAAGGATGGAGTCAGGAGAAGATACCAGCCAGCTGCCAGAGGAGCAAGATGTATTAGATCACAGGTAAAGTCACCAGATGTGGTAAAACATAGAATAATAACAACGGGTTAACTTAAGTTGTAAGAGCTAGCTAGTAATAAGCCTGAGCAATAGGCCAAACAATTTGTAATTAATATTAAGCCTCTGAGTGACTACTTTAAAAGTGGCTGTAGGACCAGACTGGACAGAAAAGCCTCCATTTATACAGCATTTGGAAAATAAAGACAGGAGGACTGAGAATTCAAGATGATCGTTAGCTACATCCTGAGTTCAAAAACAACAATGGTACCACTGACAATTTAAGGAAAATTTACATATAACAACTCTAAATATATACATGCCTAATATTGGGACACCTAACCTCCTAGAACAAATAGTGCTATACATAAAGGGGAAAGTCAGTTCAGGTACAGTAAATTCCAGGTGACTTCAACAACCAATCGCCAGGATATAGATCATCCAGACACCTCTCCCCAAAAATCAACACAGAAACTTCAGGAACTGAGCAAGCACCTCACTTTCATCATCTCAGGAGTCTGGAGGCTGAGATAGGAGACTACTCCAAGTTCAAAGCCAAGAAAGAAGCAAACTTCAAAGTTAAACCCTGTCTTGAAAAACAACAACAAAAAAGTAAGCGTTGACACTTTAGAACTGTTAGAAGAAACCACAGAGAAAAGCTGAACATTGGGTTTAGCAATGGTGTGGCTTTAGAAATAATACGGAAAGCAAAGCAATAAAAGAGAAAAAGAAAAGTTGGATTCCATCAGAAGTAAAAACTTATGTATATCAAATGGCTTTATTAGTAAAGAAATGTCAACCTTTGGGATGATAAAGATATTTGCAAACCGTATACCATGATAAGGGATTGATCCTTATCCTGGCACTTGGGAGGTAGAGGCATTGTTAGTCCTACCTGGTGAGAATAAGTTCACTACCACAGTTTTTGAGCCAAATTTGAAACAGTCTTTATTCAGTACTGGCCAGTACAATAGATACTGGCCAGGACATTGGACTCTGGCCAGAACAATGGATATTGGGATTCGCAGAGAATGGCCATAAACTGAAGGGTTTAAACTTTCCCACTTTTACAACTGAATTTAGGTTTTAGTTCCCTGAGAGGGGCAAACAGGTGTCTCTCCCAACAAAGGTTCATTCATCAACGATCACCCTTGCATTCAGGGATGAGGGAGAGAATAGGAGCAAGGCCCGAGTCAGCTCCACAGTGTCTCAAGGACAGTTCCTGCAACCCCCTTGAAATTTACCCAAGTATGTCCAAAGATAAAACTTCAGCCAACTAAAAGTATACTAATGTACTTCCTTAACCAATTATGTTTGAGATGACCTAACTGACCCTGAAATTCCCCTAGCTGCCCTTAAGATGAGCCGGCACACTCCTCTCGGGGTCTTTGCCATTTTGTACAGGTGTTCAATCCCTGCATGCAGGTACAGTAATAAGCGCTCTTGTTCTTGCATACTATTTTAGTCTGGGGTCTTCCTTCAGAGTTTTCTTGGACCTTTATAGAACCACGTTACTCAGGTGCTTATAAAGGCAAAACCCACAGGCTATATACTTCCTGCCTTTGTCCAATTAGAGGCAAGTATGTATCCTGAGGTACTCCCTGCCTGAGTACCTCCCACCTATTTGTGATCAAGCACATCCTGTTCAATTGGGGCAACCAACATTGTGTATAGAGGTGAATACATGTGGCTTGTTATCTTATTTTGTTTTGTTTGTTTGTGAAGACACGGTTTCTCCGTGTAACTGCACTGGCTGTCCTGCAACTTGCTTTGTAGACCAGATTGGCATCAAACTCACAGAGATCCACCTACCTCTGCCTCCTGAGTCCTGGGATCAAAGGAGTGTGTCACTAACACCGTGCCACACTTGTTATCTTGCATAAACATCCCCCAGCATTCTAGGAAATTATCTGTCCTTGGGCAAGTGACCATTACAGATTAGAGGCATTTTTTGTTTTATAGATCTCTTATGCACAATAACTTAAACCTAAAAGATAACTTTAAGCCTCACAGCAGGAGAATCCTAAATTCAAGGTCATCTTCAGGTACAACATAAGTTGGAGGCCAGCTAGGGGTACTGTGATACCCTGTTTCAAACAAACATAACATCAACGAAGTGAGGCGTGCTAGCATACACCTGACTCCTGACCTCTCGGCATATAAAAAGCTCAAGCAGGAGGATGCTAAGATTGTGAGACCAGCCTGGTCTACATAATGAGTTCAAGAGCTAAATTAGACTAGAACAAAAACAGAGTGAGACTCTTTGTCAAAAACAAACAAACAAGCAAGCAAACAATAAATTAAATCAAAAGAAATCCTTCCTTGAACTCAAAGTTGGGATTTGAACTGATTTATTGTTATAAGCAAAATTAACCTTCTAAGTATCTCATTCCATACCTCAGGGGGTATGAAATCTATCAATTGTAAGTTTATGGAATCTAATGTTAAAATTAGTAGGGCACTTACTGTGAAGTTTGGATTGTTAAACGTATGTGCAGGTCTATTTAGTTCACATAAAATGCAGCCAACCTCTACACTCTTAAGGCAATTGCAGAATCTGTGTAAGGCTGGCTGGACCTCCCCAGACTCAGCTGCACATTTGCAATTATCTTGGTTGCAACATCTCATTCCTAGTAGAATTTTGTCTGCTCCAGATGGGACCAGCTGGGTCAGTCTCAATCCCCTGAAGTCTGGTAGAGGATTGGGTTCAATCAGCATGTATTTATTGCAGGGGATCTTTAGGTTTCTCGGCCTACCCATATGACAAAGGGGATTCAATTTCAGTCAACAGACTCTGGGGATTTGTTATACAAAGCCACATAGCTCCTGGGGAAACAAGCACACAAATGTAATTATAATAAAACCTTAACTACTGTGAGCACAGAACGATGAGTAGGAACTCAAGGGAGGAAATACTCTACTCATATTAAGTCTGGGTATGGCGGCATATGACTATAATCCTAGCACTCATGACGCTGAGGCAGGAGGATCGAAATTTCAAGGAGAGCCCTGCTACATAGTGTAAGAAGTATCAAACAGATGTCTTTTCTATCAAATAGTATGAAACTTTGTATTTAGGGCAAGGAAGTATGATCTTTTTTTTATCTCCACCACCTCCTAAGACCTTTATGCAAATATTTTAATCCTTTCAGCCTTTGTTTACACAGAGGCCCACTGCTCCACTCCAGGAATTTGATGGTATGGAGCAGTGACCTTTTCTCCTGGCAGCAGTGATCCCTTCCCCATCCTCCAATTGGGGCAGTGGGCCAATTCTTTTCAGACAATCAAATAAGATTGTGAGGTTGGATTCCAGCCAATGGGGAAAAGACACAGCCACTACCTGAGTTAGAATAAAAACAAAATAAATGCACTTCCTGTGTTGGTGTGTTCGGCTCTTCTTCCTCTTCTGTCTGTTTGATACAGGGTCTTACTATATAGTCCAGGCTAGTATAGACCTCCTCACCATACCCCTGCCTCAGTCTCCAGACTTCTGAAATTACAGTTTCAGACCAATGTGTCTAACTCCATCCTCCTCTGAATAAAGTAACCCACCCATTCATGGGTAAGGCAGGGAGATCATGATAGAGCAATGTGTCTTTAGCTCAGTCACTGATTAACTAAGGGTGAGTACAGGAGACTTTGGGGTTACCTCATGGTCAAGTCATAACACTGTGTATGGGATTGCATAAAATGGGAAGGTACCCAATGCCTTTCAGACGTCTGAGCTGAGTATAGAACCCTGATCCCGACAGAGATCAGTGGTTGGTCCCAGAGGCCTAGCTTGCAATATTACCAGTTAAGCCCTGTAGCTAAGCTAGTGACAAAGCCTTTGATGCTTCAGCATACTGAGATAAAGGCCTGATTCTCTGGATTTCCCTCCCATGGGTAACAGCTGAGAGGAAACATGGGTCAGAGAGGGCAATAAAACAAAAGCCAGCTAGGTGCAGGGGTACATACCAGTAATCCTAGCTACTTGGCAGGCTGAGATAGGATAGGATTGCTTGAGCCTAAGAGTTCTAGGCCAGCCTGGGCAGCAAATGTGTGTGTGTGTGTGTGTGTGTGTGTGTGTGTGTGTGTGTGTGTGTGTGTCCATTTCTGTCTCTCTCCTTTGAAAAGGGGTCTTAGGATATAGTCCCAGCTGGCATCAAACTCACCATCCTCCGAGGTGTCTCGGTCTCCTGAGGGCTGAAACTACAGATGCGTATCACACTGTCTAGTGTTATCCTATATTTCATGTTTTTGCTTGCTTGTTTGTTTGAGGCAGTGTCTCCACAGTCCTGGATGTCCTGGAACTCACTCTGAAGACCAGGTGCACCTCAGACTCACAGAGATCCCCCTATCTCTGCCTCTTGAGTGCTGGGGTCAAAGGTGTGCACCACCATTCCCTATGTTTTTGTTTTTTGAGATAGGGTCTCAGGTGTCTCAGCCTGGCATCAAATTGGCAAATAGTTGAGGGTGACCTTGAGTGTCTGGTTCTCCTGGCTGCTACTTCCTGGGTGCTGAGACTATAGGCATATACCACCACACACAGTTTATATAGTGCTGGGGATCAGACCCTTGTACATAATACCAGCACCTACATCCCAAGCTCAGGTATCCTTCCTCTTTTTTTGTTTTTGTTTTTCAAGACAGGGTTTCTCTGTAGCTTTGGAAATTGTCCTGGAACTCACCAATGCCTGGCTACATTAGCATTTTCAAAAGCCAAAGTTTCAGCCGGGCGTTGGTGGCGCAGGCCTTTAATCCCAGCACTCGGGAGGCAGAGGCAGGTGGATCTCTGTGAGTTCGAGACTAGCCTGGTCTAGTAGAGCTAGTTCCAGGACAGCCTCCAAAGCAACAGAGAAACCCTGTCTCAAAAAAAACAAAACAAAACAAAACAAAAAACAAAAAAAGAAAGAAAAAAAAAAAGAAAGAAAATGCTAATGTAAAGGGGTGGGTCAGGCCTTTAAAGGAAGATCAGCACCCAAAGATGAATGGATTACAAATACAGCGGATATTGGGCCTTACACTTAAGATACTTGGATAACAGAAGTGACTTCTAAAAATTTTAAGAAAAATCTAAAGGTTAGATGTTTTAATTGTGTAAACCAGGTCTTCTGAAAAAAGTATTGCAGGCAAGGTGTTCCCTGAAACAAAGATTTTTTTCTAGAGAGAATCCAAATAGAAGGCCCTAGCCTTCTGGTATATGCAGAAGGTATGTATGGTAAAGGCCAACATTTGACTAACAAATGCAGATCAACACAAAACAGGCAGGCAAGGTAATCCTTTGCCATTGGGGAACACCATAGGGAACCTCTCACTGTCCCCCCCGCCCCGTATCAAATTTGGTTCAGTCATTATTGGTCAGCATTGGGGAAACTCCTTCACAGAGCAATTAAAAGACTCAATACCTGTTACAGAAAACCATACTGATCTGGATGACAGAACAGCTTAGAAGATAAAACGAAAATTTCAGGAGAAATAATAAAGCACATATTTTGGCAAACTTTTATAAATGATCAAAGACTTGCTGCCCTCCTTAGAATGAACTAAGGACATTAGCTTCTCTTTTATTCTTTGGAACAAAAGCTTCTGGAATCTAGACCTGCCTAACTTGTGGAGTAGGGCACCTATCTTACCTGCCTTCCTTCTGATTTGCAACAAGGGACAAAAAATGGATATGGTTTTTGTGTTGATGCATTATTTATGATCTATTAAAACTTGCCTGAGGATTCAGAAAGCAAATCTTTCACAAGTCATAGAAGTCAGACACACACCTTTAATCCCAGCAGCCAGAAGCTAGGTGGTGGTGGTACACACCTTTAATCCTAGCACACAGAATTAAGAGGTAGATGAATTTTCTCTGAGTTCAAGGCCACCCAGGGATACACGAGATTGAATCAGTTTAAAAGACTACCATCACATGTCTTTAATCCCAGCACTAGAGGGGTACAGTGAATTAGGAGCATTCACTTTCCAGCTGCACTGAGGAGAGGCAGGAAGCCCTTTCCCGGCCTAGGCCACCGTCCCGGTGGGACCCGCAGGCTCTCCCAAATGGGGCCTAGGTTTAATGGGGGAAATTACAAATACAGAGCCAGGTTAAAAAAAAATACAAGGGAATTTAACTGGGAAAAGCCTTACTTACACAGCGACCTAGCCAGCTGGCGGGCAACAGTAAATACAGCAAGCCAAAGATGAAAGCGAAACCAGAGCCACCTCACTCTTAAACTTTCCCCTGACCATGCCCTTGCAGGCGTAGTCAGGCACACCTGTAGCCAGCCCCTAAGCAGGTGTGGCTACAACATCCCCCTACAACCCTGGGCTACACAAGATTGATCCAGTTTAAGAGAAATAGAGCCAGTCATGGCTGACACCTTTAATCCCAGTATTTGTGAGTCATATGCCTTTAATTTCAGCACTAGGAAGGTGGAGACTGGGCAGAGAGAGGAATATAAGGCGGGAGGGTACAGGATCTCAGTCAGTCAGTCTGAGAATTCCTAGAGACAGAATCGGGCATTCGGTCTGAGGATTCGGTAGAGGTAAGAACTCGTGTCTGGCTGCTCTGCTTCTCTGATCTTTCAGTATTTACCCCTATATCTAACTGGAGTTTTTATTTGTTTGTTTGTTTGTTTACTTTTTCCCCAAGACAGGGTTTCTCAGTATTGTTTTGGAGGTTGTCTTGGAACTTGCTCTGTAGACCAGGCTGGCAGCAAACTCACAGAGATCTGCCTGCCTCTGCCTCCTGAGTCCTGGGATTAAAGGAATGCACCACCAACACCTGGCCAGTTGTTTTATTATTAAGATCAATTAGAATTCATGCTACATTAATCTCTGTACCATTTCAATTCTAGTATATGTACTGCCAAAGTGAACACCAATAATCCTCTTCTTCTTTCTTTTCCTCTTTCTCTGTTTCTGTTTCTTTCTTTTTCCTTTTGTTTTATTCCTCAGAACCATGTAGTTCTGGCTGACCTGGAATTCATTATGTAGATCTAGCTGTCCTTGTACTCAAAAGAGATCTGCTTGCCTCTGCCTGCAGAGTGCTGGAATTAAAGACATGCGCCACCACTGCCTGGCTTATTAGTTACTTTTTAAAACAGGGTTTCAATCAGTGGCTCTCATCATGACCCACATATAAACTGTTACCTCCAAACTTTATAGAATAGCCTTTCCACAATTTATAGAATTGAGTGTTCTCTTTCATCTTGTTTTCTCCTCTGGTTGGCTCTTCAGGAGGTGAATCTCTACATTTAGGAGACAGTGGGGACTGCCATTCTTCTGCTGCCATTCTTTTTCCTTTGCATAGTCTAACAGGGAAGTAAGAGAACTCCAAGGCCACCAAGATTACTTTTCTTTCTTCTCTTCTTTTGTCCCCACCCCTTTTTCCTGGTCAGGGTTTCCTGTAGCTCATGTTAGCCTGATGCTTCAGGAATAGTCATGTCCTCCCTTTTATTCATTTTCTTCCATTCAAGGCTGACCTTGAACCCCTGATTCTCTTGACTCCATCTTCCAAGTGCTGGGATTATAGACATATGCTATCACCTCCCAGCAGCGCTGCTTTTCAAAGTAGTAGAATATGGTAGCCCATGTTTGCCCAGGAAACAGACAAAACAAATTGGTGATCATGTATGGTTCTGGGTCACAGGTTTTAAGCTTCTCTTTCCCATGGAATAAATGCCAGTAATCAGTATCTTTATATGTATTCAGTTGAGGGAAGGTCTCCCAAAGGAGTCTCAAGAGATAGACACACAGCTAAGGAACAAAATCCCAAGCTCCTAGTGAAAGACCCCCGAAGAGGCACTTTCGTAGAGGGAGACCCACACACCCAGGAATCAGCGAGGCCACGAACTGGATGCAAAAAACAAGAGGCTTTATTGGAGACTCGGGTACCCGGGGCGACTTAGCCTTTGTGTGGCTAAGCGCCCCGAGCCAAGGGAAAGGGGTCCTTATATAGGGAAAAAGGCGCAAGCTAGGAGCAGGGATTCTATTGGATAATTCTAATGAGGCATTGTACAGAGCTATTCCCATTGGTCAATGTATATGAGGCGCTATACAGGGTTATTCAAATGAGGCAAAGTACAGAGTTATTCAAATGAGGTGAAACACAGAGTCTTTCAAATGAGGCGAAATACAGAATCATTTCTATTGGATGGTTCAAATAAGACACAGAGCCATTCCAGATCAGCATATTCTCAAGGTCTGGTGTCTGGTACAACAGACTCAATTCCCCCTCCCTCCGCGTCCAGATGGCTGACCTTGGGGGCGGAGACCTTGGGACAGAGTGTTTCTCATCGGGCGGGGCTCAGGGGCAGGGCTCCAGGCCGGCTCCCTTGGTGTTCGTTCTCGTGCCGGCCCACCTGGTGCTCGCCCTCGTGCCGGCCCACCTGGTGCTCGTTGCTCGGCCCCAGCCTACCTGGTGCTCGTTCTCGGGCCTGCCCATCTGGTGCTCGTTGCTCGGCCCCAGCCCCGAGGCTCGGTGCCAGGCGGGGCGGGCCGGGGGCGCGAGCCCTGCCGGGGTGAAGGCTTGGGAGGCCCCGGCAGCTTCGGGGCAGGGGGCTCAGGGGCATTTCGAGCGGGTCTTTCATTCCCCCATTTCTCTTGTAACTGAATGGAATCTTCCATTCAGAGGTCTCTGGTTAGGTCTTTCTCTAAGCTTGGCCATGCTGCCTCTAACTATTCCTGTATGGTCTGTATAGGACTACCTCAGAGAGTGATGTTAAGGATTTCTCGAGTGCATTGACTGACTCTTTTAGGACCTGGATATCTGTGTGCATGGCTTGCTGTAGAAGTTTGAAATGATTAATTCCCTATGCCGGCTGCTATGCCCCCCACTGTTATCCCTCCTAATAATAGGGCCACGGTAAAGGATATTGGCTCCCTCTTATATCGGGTTGATTTCCCTAATACGCTGTAAAGGAAATAAGGAGAGGCATAGAGGTGATACTGGTGGAGCCCTTTTGCCATCCTCTGGTTACCTGAATCTTGTCCCATGAGGATGAAGGCTTCTAGTGAGCATCCCCTGTCGTTTCGAATCCCCATGCAAGGGAGTTCCTTTTGACTTAGCATTCCAACCAGGGAAAATGGACGGCGAAATTTCTTTCCAAACTGCTTCCTGCTGACTTTGGGACGAAGTTAGGGACCCCAGAAGGTTGAAATGCTAGTCAAAAGCAAAAAGGAATTTTAGGCAATGGGGAATCCATCAGGGGCTTCTGGTTAGCAGACACTGTTGTAGAGATAGGGGGTGTCCACATCAGCAGACTGGTTCACATCCATAGCAAGTCCAGGGCTCGCCGTCTACTTGGAACAGCTAGTAGTCCGCAACTGATATTCAGATGTCTGTCAGAAGCAGAAACCTGTTTAAGACATATTTAAACTAGGAACAGAGGTTAAAACTTATTTATAGAAGCCCACAGTGCAGAAAAAGCAGATATCTGGATATCTGTTCAAACAGCAAGAACACATTTATAACTTTGAGTCCTAGCAAAAACTACAGATTTGGGCTATAAGCATGTACATTTTTCTTCTGTCCAGAGAGCTAGGTATGGATTGGACAGGGGTGCCTTTGGCCTGATGAATAGCCCTTTAAGTTTGTACTTAGATGACAACCAAAATAAACTTAAAAACCTTGAGCTTGTGCCTGAACAGTAGATAGTCATTATTTTATCAGCTAACATACTGACTAGTCTATAGTGGATCTGACTGTCTGATGCTGTCAAGCTGACAACCAGTAATATTTCAGAGATCTGAGAAGGGTATATTTTATCCGAATCTACTAAAAAAATGACAGAAGCCAGTTAGAAGCAAGTCCATATACAGTTAGCCAAACCCAAGTTTCTCCATTATCGTTGGAGGCAGGTGTCTCAAAGAACAGCAATCTTCGCCAGGCCTATATTGTGAGAGGTTTTATTTTCTCTCTGTGGAAGAGGGACATGGAAAAGACTGACCTTGTTTTGTCTAGGCAAAGGGGTACAATCAATTTTCCAGTGTCCAGCAGCTTTGTCCAGTCTCGCAGTCTCGGCCAGGTTCTGGCAGGCAGCAGGTTTCATATCTGAGCATCTCGCTCACTGGTCCAGGTGCGGGAACCGAGGTGCCTCGTAATCTTTTGGAGATTTTGGGTCATTGTCAGGATCTGGCAGTCTGTCTGACATTAAAAACTTTAAAGATAACAATTTAAATGCCATATTCTGAAGATCTCTGAAGCATTAGAGGTCTGTTTGTCTGTTTTAATTACTTGCCTTAAGCATACATTAAGTATCTACAGGTGGCTAGATAAGGTCTTATTTCTGTAAATAATTAGCACCTGCTCTAGAGAGGTACAGGTGATGCAAGGCCAGGGCAGGCACATCTAAGTGCCAGGATTCCTTAAACAGTAGCTTAACTTCTTTCTTAGGCAGGGTTTTTCTGTGACTTGTAACAACCTTTTCTCTGACCTTTGACAACTTTCCTCTGACCTTCTATAACTTTTCTCTGACCTTTTACAACTTTCCTCTGACCTTCTATAACTTGCTTTAACCCTCTGTAACTTTCTGTGACCTCCAACAACTTGCTTTAACCCTCTGTAACTTTTACCGCTTGCTTTAACTCTTTATCCTACCTTTTAGTTCATTTCTCTGACTCTCTTAGACATTCTTAGACAAGTTTCCTTTTTCCTTTCCCTCTTTATTATTTAAGTCTCCTACATTTTTTTTTCATTTCTCAGTTAACATCAAAATTTTATCAAAGTCCTTTTTACAGTTCTTAATAACTTTAAGGCCGTTTAGATGTCCGGATCAGGCCAGATAAGTTTATACGCTCGAGCTGAGGAACAAAGAGTAATTCATTTGCGTTTATGCACATCAATTACAAAACAAAGGCCAAACAACACAGAACACAGAACAGGTTTTCGCAGCGCGGTTTCGACAGAGAGTCGAAAGGAAGAATTGAGAGGGGGTCGGTCGAAGAAGGGGGCCCTCCTTCTTCGTCCCCAGTAAAGATTGCAAATCCCTCAAGCCGAGGGCCTTCTCCAAAGAGACTGGGAAGATGTCCAGTCATAGATCTAGGTTCAAAGTACAAATCCCTCATGCTGAGGGCTCCAAAGTACAAATCCCTACAAATCCCTCACGCCGAGGGCTACAAACGCTACCAGGACGTCTCCTGGAGCCGCGGTTGGGAGTCGGAACTCGTCAGTTCCTCTCGGAGCCGCCAAATACAAATGTACACAGCTGTATACTACAAACGCAAGCGCAATTCACAAGACAGACTCAGACCAGACAAGACAAAACAGCGGATCCGCACAACACTTACCTCCCAAACGTGGGTCGGTGGTCCCTGAGTGGGGGTCTCTATCCCGGACGAGCCCCCAAATGAAAGACCCCCGAAGAGGCACTTTCGTAGAGGGAGACCCACACACCCAGGAATCAGCGAGGCCACGAACTGGATGCAAAAAACAAGAGGCTTTATTGGAGACGCGGGTACCCGGGGCGACTTAGCCTTTGTGTGGCTAAGCGCCCCGAGCCAAGGGAAAGGGGTCCTTATATAGGGAAAAAGGCGCAAGCTAGGAGCAGGGATTCTATTGGATAATTCTAATGAGGCATTGTACAGAGCTATTCCCATTGGTCAATGTATATGAGGCGCTATACAGGGTTATTCAAATGAGGCAAAGTACAGAGTTATTCAAATGAGGTGAAACACAGAGTCTTTCAAATGAGGCGAAATACAGAATCATTTCTATTGGATGGTTCAAATAAGACACAGAGCCATTCCAGATCAGCATATTCTCAAGGTCTGGTGTCTGGTACAACAGACTCAATTCCCCCTCCCTCCGCGTCCAGATGGCTGACCTTGGGGGCGGAGACCTTGGGACAGAGTGTTTCTCATCGGGCGGGGCTCAGGGGCAGGGCTCCAGGCCGGCTCCCTTGGTGTTCGTTCTCGTGCCGGCCCACCTGGTGCTCGCCCTCGTGCCGGCCCACCTGGTGCTCGTTGCTCGGCCCCAGCCTACCTGGTGCTCGTTCTCGGGCCTGCCCATCTGGTGCTCGTTGCTCGGCCCCAGCCCCGAGGCTCGGTGCCAGGCGGGGCGGGCCGGGGGCGCGAGCCCTGCCGGGGTGAAGGCTTGGGAGGCCCCGGCAGCTTCGGGGCAGGGGGCTCAGGGGCATTTCGAGAGGGTCTTTCACTAGAAGTTCCTGTTAAAACCTGAGAAACTGTCTTCAACCCCAGGTCTCTGACAGCTCTTCAAACTGAGGTTGGTCCACTGAGTTTTTTCAAGCTCCATATTTCTCTTTTTGCTCCAAAGACTGTTGTCTGAAATCCTCCCTTTCATTAAGTCATGCCCAATTAGTTCCTGGTTGTCCTGGCCCTTGGCCCTGTATAGAGGGAGTCAGCTTTGTGACTTCACAAAAATCTCTTGTGACAAGTCTGAGCCCAGTGAATCAGGAACTGAGCAGAAGGGGCTCCCCTCAGGAACATCATGTGACTTTTCATAGGGATACACCCCCACCTATTAGGGAATGAAGAAGAGCTGTCCCTACGGTAAGAGCCCCGGATACCCTCTGCACCTAGCAATGGTTTTCCCTGATGGCTTTGACTTCCAGGCCCAAATGCCCAGCTTTCTGTAGAAATCTTATAGCTATAAACTAATAGGTTTTCTGCCCCCCATAAGTTTCTTCACTAACACAGTAAGCTAGATCAAGCCAAACTGAAAAAGTATAACAGGTATAGTTGAGCAGAGCAACTCCTGGGCAGGTTCTCTGGGTCCCACTGCCGAACTAAAGCAGGGAGACTTTATAGGTTGTAGGTGAGGGGTGATGATGTATTTGCCCCAAGCTGGTTTGTACCCAGGTATGGTCAAAAGTTGATTGGTTAGGCGGGGATTTGGGCTGTTGGTGCTAACATGGGAGGAAGTTATACTTGTCTCCAAGAGTTCGAAACTTTCCTTTGTTCAGAGACTCTCTGAGCAGTTGGAGATTGGAGAGAGAGGGAGGGGGGCTTTCAGGAGGTTCTAAGTGAACATAAGCAATCTAAAGTCTTCTGGGATTTTTTTGTTTGTTTGTTTTTCTGTATCTTTGGAGGCTGTCCTGGAATTTGTTTAGTAGACCAGGCTGGCCTTGAACTCACAGAGATCTGCCTGTCTCTGCTCCTGAGTGCTGGAGCTAAAGGTGTGCACCACCACCGCCTGGCAAAATTTGATCATTTTTGTTGTTTTTTCAAGGCAGAGTTTCTTTGTGCAGCTTTGGAGGCTGTCCTGGAACTAGCTCTGTTGACCAGGCTGGTCTCAAACTCATAGAGATCCCCCTGCCTCTGCCTCCCGAATGCTGGGATCAAAGGCATGGCCACCACTGCCTGGATCTTCTGGCATTTTGAAGGCAAGACTAGTATTGCCTGTTTGATGTTAATTCCACTTCTATTTCCTCTTAAAGGAACTTGAGAAGCTAAAGAAGCTGGGAATGCCAGGTGGTGGTGGCATATGCCTTTAATCCCAACACTCAGGAGGCAGAGGCAGGGGGATCTCTGAGTGCAAGGCCAGCCTGATCTATAGTATTATTTCCAGGAAAGTCAGGGCTACACAGAAAAAACAACAAAAGCCTGTACCCCCTTTCCCAAACCTGCACCTGGAGTACAGCCTTTGGGATGGGCAAATCTCCAGCAGTCAAAAATGATAGGCTCCCTGGGGGATCAAATGAGATAGAGTGGGGATAGGGGGAGGATCTGGAGGACATTTGGCTCTCTTTCATGCTTATATTCCTGCCTTGTGTTGGGCAAGTAGACTGTGAAGAATTGTGTTTGGTATATTATCTCTAGCCACCCTCTTTGGCCTCTACTCTGGTTATGCCATCACTGTTCTGCCAGCAAATCCCAGGGAAGGAGGTACGTGTGCTTTGGGCAAGGATCCAAAAAACAGACAGCAGCTCAATAGGAAATCAGTATGAATGGGTTGGTTTGTGGAAAGAGTGAGCAGGTCTAGTTTCACATCTAAGAGACTCTTTGGCCTTTACTATCCTTCAACTTTGATTAGACGCATGGCTCTCATGGTGAGAAAGCCTGGAGAAGGTCTTCTTTCTTCTGCTGACTCCATTACTTTCTGTTCTCTGCTAGGACAAAGAATGAAGAAACAGATCAAGAAGTGGCTATTCTACCTTGCTAGGTGTGGTTCTGTAGCCCCAGAATTCCTGGGGGGTGGGTAGAGGCAAGAGGATCAGGAGTTCAAGGTCATCCTTGATAACTATCTATCTAGATAAATTCCAGCCCAGTCTGGGTGTCCGAGATCCTGTTTCAAACTCCACTTTCCCTTCAAAAGAGAGAGGCTATCCTATTTTTCAGGGCTGCTGAAAATGTGCTCTAGGATTATTCTGATATAAAGCTCATTTCTCATTTATATGTGGAAAGTCAGCACTCTAGTCATCAGAGGGGCAAAGTAACCAGCCAGAGCTAAGGCCACAGGAATTAGGATCTGGTACTTAAAGCATGACAAGTTAAGGCACTTTATATTTAACTCTTCTATCAGTGCTGGAAAAGAGATAGCCATATTTTTCAACCAGAAAAATTGAAGTGTATGAAAAATGGAGTAACCTGAAGCCCCAGAACTGGTAAAAGGGAACATCGGTGTTTTAGCTTTTACTTTTTCTTTTTAAAGATTTTATTTATTATGTATACAACATTCTGCTTCCATGTATATCTGCACACCAGAAGAGGGCACCAGATCTCATAACGGATGGTTGTGAGCCACCATGTGGTTCCTGGGAATTGAACTCAGGACCTCTGGAAGAGCAGTCAGTGCTCTTAACCTCTGAGCCATCTCTCCAGCCCTGTTTTAGCTTTTCTACTGCCATAAACTGCCATGACAAAAAGTAACAGAGAGGAAAGGGTTTATTTTACCTTACAGCTTATAGGGCTAGCACTGAGGAAAGTCAAAGGTAGGAAATCAGGTCAGGAACCTGAAAACAAGAACAGGAGCAGAGGTCACGGAGAAACATGGTTCACTGGCTTGCCCTTCCTTGACTTGCTTGTAGCACCCAGGACCACCATGCCAGGGCTAGCATCACCCACAATGGGTTAGGTCCTCCAGCATCAATCAATAATTAAGAAAATGCACTGACCAATCTTATTAGAAGTATTTTCTCAGTTGAGAATCCCTCTTTCCAAATGACTAGTTGTGTCAGGCTGACATAAAACTAGCCAGCACAAGCAGTATTAGGACTGGTCTGTTTGCCTCCAAAGCTGAAGTGAACCATGGAGCCATCTAGTTCTCAAAATTCCACTAGAATAAAATAAACTGTTTCCTTATTCCTAACCATCAGTGACAAAGAAGGAGCCTGGTTATTGATCATCAGGATCAATTTGATAAGGGAGCCCAGACTCCTGGATTTGTCTAATCATTGACTGAGTCTTGCTATATAGTTCACCCAGGCTGCTGTTCTGAAACTTCTATGTAGTTCAGGATGACTTTGAATTTTTGATCCTAATTTTTTTGAGACAAGGTTTCTCTCTGTAGCCTGTCCAGACTGGCCCCAAAGTCATACTGATCAGCCTGCCTCTGCCTCATGAGTGCTGGGATTAAAGATGAGCATCACCAAATCTGTCTTATCTTTAGTAAGAGTGATTGGAAACAATTTTATTCATTTGTATACCTGCATGCCAGAAGAGGGCATCAGATCCCATTACAGATGGTCATGGGCCACCATGTGATTGCAGTGAATTGAACTCAGGACCTCTAGAAGAGCAGCCAGTGCTCTTAAACACCCATTGTTTTGATTATTTTATTTTCTCCTTTTTTAAAATTTGGTTTGAGATAGTCTTACCATATAGCCAATGCTTGTTTCATTTTTCCCAGTATTTTGAGATTTATTTCATGTGTGTGAGTCTTTGCTTGCATGTCTATGTGTGCCACATGTGTATCTGGTGCCCAAGGAAGTCAGAAGAGGGTGCTGGATTCCCTAGAACTGGAGTTATGGATGGCTGTGAACCATCATGTGGGCACTGGGAACTTAACCTGGGTCCTCTGCAAGAGCAACAAGTGCTCTTAACTTCTGAATCATTTCTCCAGCATTGCCAAGGCTTGTCTTTAACTCTTTAAGAATTTAATTACATTTTTTACAGAGGAGAGGACAACTTTGGTTCATCTCCTTCCATGTGAGTCTCAGGAATTGTACTCAGCCATCAGGTTTATCATCAAGAGCCTTTACCCACTGAGCCATCTAGCCTGCTCTGCTGTGAATTCTTGATCCTCTTGCCTTAGCCTCTGCTTAGATTACTGGCAGGTGCTACCATGCTAGCCCTAAGCTGTTTCTCATCATTTTTCAGAAAACAAAAGTGAGGCTCCATAAAGAGCAGAAATGGGAGTCCTTGGAAGTCTGTGGTTGAGTCGCCATAGGGCAGTCAGATAAAATGTAGGATGGTCAGCTATTATTATTATTATTATTGTCCTCAATAATTACGTGGGGTTTTCCTCTCTGTCTGAGGCTTAGGGAGGTGGGAGCTGGGTAGAGATGGAGATCACGGTTTTATTTCCTTCTGGTCTCTAAGAAGCTGTTTTGAACTTATCAGATAAGGTAGGGGATTCAACTCTTAACTTTGTAGATACTCAGTTTATTTCTCTGTGAAATGAAGTGGTATACATGGATATAATTAGGCATACCTTTTTGGGAGGTAGGGTAGTGTTCTTCCTACTCATTTTCTGGAGGACTGCTGGATTTTCCTTTTTGCTTAGGCAGAGATCCCCAGCACCTGGTGGCACTACTACTAGTCTCAGTGACATCTGTGGCAGTGGTAGTTTAGTTTTGTTCAGTTAACAGGGGATCATAAGGGGATATGAGGCTCATCTTCTAGCCTTAGTGAATTGCAGAAGAAAGCAGGAGGTATTGGGTGGCACCAGGGGAGAAACACCTGGGTGCAATGAACCTAGAGAGGGGGCACTTGGAGAAAAGTAATTATAGAAGGAGCTGGGGCTTGAGGCCCAGAGGACTTGCTTCTGTGAATTTTCGTATACATAATGAGCATGCTTAGGACAGGGAGAGGTAGATTATGTCTAAGACTGTAACCCTTGATTCTGGGGACAGAGCTGGAGCTCCTCTTGCCCTGTTCGGATTCTGGGGAGCTCTGTATGATTCCTCCCTCTTTCAGCTGTGGGTCTCCTCCACTTCCTCCTATTCTTTCTTGTGTTTTTTTTTTTTTTTTTTTGAGATAGGGTTTCTTTGTGTGGACTTGGATGTTCAAGGACTTGCTCTGTAGATCAGGCTGGCCTCAAACTCAACAGAGATCTACCTGTCTTTGCCTCCTGAGTGCTGGGATTAAAGCTGTGCACTACCACTGCCAGGCTCGGGGTTTCTGTCTTAGTTGTACCACAAGGTAGGAAGGAATGTGTAGAGGAGGGTAGGACAAAGCCCACAGATATTCTACCAAAGAAGCAAAAATAAACAAATGAACCAGAACAATTCTTTAAGAATTCAGAATCAATGTGTCAGAATCAAGCTAGGTATTCAGGCCTGGACTATCTGTGGTTTTGTGTTCAGATGCGCTTAGGTGTGAAAATGTTGACAGTAAACACTGGCGCCCAATACACAGATGCACATGCTTTTGCAAATGGCAATATAGGTAACACCCTTTCTCTGAACTATGCCAATGCTCACCTAGGGATATGTAGCTAGGGAAGCCTGGGTGCCACCTCATTGCTCCTCCCAGGATGGGAGTCTGGAGTGCTTGCAGGCATGTGACTGTGTGTTTACCTGGTGTTTGCAGTAGGGGAAGGAGGGCTGCGGTAGTTACAGGGTAGAGATTTTGGTATTTTCTTGGGAGACAAGGTCTCATGTGTCTTAGGTTTGCCTCAAACATGTTAGGTAGCTGAGGATGATCTTGAACTTCTGATCCCTATCTCTCAACTCAAAGTACTGGGATTATAGGCATGCAGTACCTCACTTCCTGTCTATACAGACCTCCAAGACCTCTCTGGTTAGCTAGTGGCAAACTCCATTCTCTGACCTTCAGACAGCCTTTATCTGTACAAGCAAGCTATCACCACAATCACTAGTTTAGGGTGGACAATCTTGAGGGAGTTGCTCCTAGGCAGACCCTGTACTGCTGTACTTCTCCAGTGTCCCAGACTCTAGCTTCCCCCAGTTCTCCCCTAGATGCCCCTTAGGACCACCACCAACCCAGTGCTCCCTACACTGGGTTCCTAAAGTGGAATAGTGCCATCTGGTGACAGAATAAGGCAGTGACTTTGAAAGTTTACTTTTGGGTTCTCACAAGGGCTCTTAGAGGTGACCAAAGGTATCCAAGGTATTAGGGGAGGATACCTAGGGGATCCATCCCTGTACATTTTGGGTTCAAAGCCCAGGGAGGTAGGGCAGGAAAGCTGCCTCAAGTAGTATTGTAGGTATTGTGAACTCCATGTCTTTGTTTGTTTGTTTTTTGAGACAGGGTTTCTCGGTGTTAGCAGCTCTGGCTGTCCTGGAACTCACGTCGTAGATCAGCTGGCACAAAGGTCTGCCTGCTTCTACCTCCCGAGTGCTGGGATTAAAGGCGTGTGCCACCACTCCCAGACTGTCTTTTTTTTTTTTAAATAAGAATTTAGCTAGGCACAGTGGCACAAGCCTTTAATCCCAGCACTTAGAAGGCAGAAGCAAGTGGATCTCTGATTTTGAAGTCAGAGCTGGTCTACATAGGGAGGTCCAGTTCAGCTACAGCTACATAGTGAGACCCTGTCTTGAAAAAAAAATACAAAGAAAAAAAAAGAAATTTAAAGATTTATGTGTATAAGTGTTTTGTCTGTGTGTTGGTGCACCACAAGCACGCATGATATCCAGAGGCCAAAAGAGGGCATCTGATCCCCTGGATCTGTGAGCTGCCATGTGGATACTGGGAATCAAATCCTGGTCCTCTGGAAGAGAAGTGCTCTTAATTGTGGAGCCATTCTCCAGCCCCCAAATCTGTATCTTTTGTTCACTTGTCTTGTCATTCAAGACAGGGTCTCTCTATTATGTAGCTCTGGCTATCCTAGAACTCGATGTGCAGGTCAGGATGATATCTAACTCAGGGATTCATTTGCCTTAACCTCATGAGTACTGGGATTAAAGGCATGTGACATCATGTCCAACAAAACTCAGTATCTTGATTCAACCTTACTCCTTCAGATTTCTCCTCCATAAAGTTGGCTGGCATTACCTGCCCTGGTCTTGATGCAAGCCAGGCCTGCTGTAAAGACAAATTGAATGATAATGGTCATCACAGCAAGAGACCAGAGATTTCAGAAGCACAGGGGAAAGCTGTTCTGTGGCAAGAGGAGTGACTGAAGACATGCTACATGCCTGTGGCACTGCCATCACCCTCTAGAATTTTTACTTTTAGCTGCTTGTTACTCTAAGCTACACAAGTAAGGGGGAGAACTCAGGTGGGTGGGATAGGGTGGTGGTGGACTTGAGTTTGAAATCTGGGATACTGGCTTCTTCTCTTTCCTCCCTCCCTCCCTCCCTCCCCCCAAGACAGGGTTTCTCTGTGTAGCCCTGGCTCTGGCTGTCCTGGAACTTGCTCTGTAGCCCAGGCTGGCCCTGAACTCACAAATGCCACTACTGCCTGGCTGATACTGGCTTAACAGCCATAGAATCTGTTCACAACAATAGGTCCACAGTGTCTTACAATCTCCATGTGAAAGTATTGACTGCGAGAACTCTATGGAAACGCACAGAACACACTCAGAATTCCAAGAGCAATAATGAGTTGCATCAGGCCTGACGTCTGGGTAGGTCTTGTCAAGATTCTGCTCAATTGTGGAGTTTATCTTTCATGCCCTCACATAGGATCTGTGGGTCAAAGTCAGATCCCCTGATGCTTCTTCACTTTGGTTGGTGATATTAGGCGAGTCATTTACTCTGGGTTTCACTTTCCTCAACTTTAAAATTAAGAAATTGAATTAGATGACCTCTGTGGTTAGTCAAGTCTTGGCTGAAGACTTTTTTTTTTTTTTAATTTTTCTTCCTCACATAAAATACGTAGCAACGAATGCTGTTTTGATTCTTGCCGAGTATGTTTTGAACAGAAAGACAAAGGAAAACCAGTGAGTTTCTTATTAATGAGTACTGCAACTTTTGATACATTTGTGCGAGATTCATTTTTGGCATATTATAAGGCTTATGTGTCAATACCAGTACTACTGAGCCTTACCGATTACACAGGGTAGAATTACGTATTGGCAAAGTTATCAGGCAGCGGTAGTCTGCCGGGCTTTAGAAAGATCGATTCCTTCCTTCACTTTTCGCTTCCGCTTTTGGAAACAGCCAATAAATACACAGCAATTTACGTATAATACAGAAAACTACGGATCCCAGAAGCCAATGCGCTGGGGAGGTGCTTTCTGGTCTTTCTATCCCCCCGCCCTTCCCGCCCTTAAAAGCGGAACTTCATTTCCCAGGAGCCCTATGATGTTCCTCCGCTCGCGCCGACGTTCTCCCCCCGCCTCCCAGCTCGCGAGCCTCGCGCCAAGCGCGCGCGCGCGCGCACTGCACGTAACATGCGAGTGACGCATAATATGTGGGCCGCTCAGGAGCCGTGGTCGCGCTGTGTGTGTGAGTGAGGGAGAGTGAGTGCGGGACCAGAGGCGGTGTGTGTGAACTGTGGCCGCTGGAGGGGTGCGGGGAGAAGCGGCGGAGCCGCCCGCGAAGGTAAGCGGGGACAGGAAGGAGCCGACTCTCTGTGGGGAGCGCGAGGAGAGCGAGCGCGCGGCCGGCTGGGCGGGAGAGTGGGCGCCTCGCTGGGGGAGGGGCGGCACCTGCTTCGGCTGCCGGCGGCGGCGAGGGGGCGGGCGGGACCACCCGGGAGGCTGGGCCTGGGGCCTGACAGGACTTTCCTCCTCCTGATCCCTGGCCCGGGGGCGGGGCCTCAGGCTCTTCCTCCAGTCTTCCAAAGAAGCTTCCTTAGAGTAACTCTTCCGCCCGGAGTGGGGGGCAGGGATGTGCCCGCCTCTACCTGAAGGAGGTGCTCTTTCATTTTCTCTGGTCCGCTCCGAGTCTCTGACGAGCCGAGGGGCTCCCTCTCCCCTGCCGCACGGTGGACCCCTTCCCGGACTGTGTCCCCGCCTCCGGCTTCAGTCACCTGGGCGGGCTTTCCCCTCCTCCGGCTTCGTGCCACCTCCCACTTGCACCCGCCCTGCTCTTGGACAGGGCTAGGGGGAGGAGCTTTCCGGGAGCCCCTCCTACTCCTACCATGCAGTGGTGAGCCGAGGGGCAGAGAGGTGTGTGGGTGCCGACCTAAGGTTGCCTGCCAGGCTTCTTGGGAGCTCGTACCCAGGGCTCTTAGTTGTTTTCTGGTGGGCGGGCCGTTTGCCATGCTCTGTCCTGTTTCTAGAAGGTGTCGGTCTGTTTGCTCTTACTGCAGTGATAGCTCTTTGTTTTTTCCATTTGTTGAGGAATTAACTCTTAGAGTTTTGAATAAATGACTACCACTCGTTTTTGTCTGCCTCCTGTTGCCCCCCTCTGTCTGTCTCCCCCACTCCTGGCTCTCTTTCTCTTCTTCCTGGAACTGGCTCTGTAGACCAGGGTGGCCTCAAACTCGGAGATTTGCCTGCCTCTGCCTCCCCCCCCCAGTGCACTATTAACGCCCCCGTCTGCCAGTTTCTTGTATCTCTTTCCTGTGAAGCCTTTTAACTATTCTGCGTGTTTTAATTATTAATTTATTGTAGCACTATCATCCTGTTGCAAGCCCTTTGTTAATGCTGTAGTTGGAGAGGTTCATTGGTAGCATCACTTGAAGGCTTCCCCCCACCCCCTCCGCCCGTGTTTCCTGGCATTTACCTTTAAGGCTTTTATAAACCTGTTTTGACTTTAGGAGTTGATACAGTATATTTCTTCCAGATGTCAAGATTTGTGTTTGTATATAGCAGTTTTTCATTAACAGTTTTCGAGTAGGGGTATATTTTTGGGTGTTAAGGTAATATGAGGAAATTTTACACATTTCTTGAGCATAACATTTTATTTACATTGTCTTGTTCAGTTATTAAATTTAATAAAATGTAATAAAACGAGCTCCATGTTAAATTGAAGTGATTGGAGTTGGTTTATAACTACTGTTGTTTTCATAAAGTACACAGGACAGTAATAGTTATGTGATTATGTGTCATAGTGTTAAGGTTTTGCTTGAAGCTGTAAATTCGGAATTTCTCCCCTTTCTCCTGTGGTGTTGGGGATTGACCCAGGGCTCTCTTCCTCCCTTATGGCTTTTGAAATAGAGTCTCTGTAACCCAGGCTGGTCTCAGACTTGTGAATGTGCCTCATTCAGCTTTATAAGTTCTGTGATACACGTGTGCACCACAAGCTCAAGTTGACCTGCCTGTCTCCCTCCCTCCCTCCCTCCCTTCCTTCTTTCTTTGTGCTAGGAATTGAATTTAGAGTCTCAGGGACAGGCCTTATCATTTACCTACACCTTTTACTTCTTTTAAGTAAGGGTTGCAACTTTCCTGAAGGAGTGCTGTCTTCCCTCTTTTTCTTCGTGGCACAGGATCTATTTTAACAGACTTTATCTTATATTTGGGGACAGTTTTGCTGAATCTTCTATTAAGTATAGTGTAGAATAGAACCTATTTTTCTTTTTGGGGGGGATTTCAAGGCAGGGTTTCTCTGTGACTTTGGAGGCTGTCCTGGAACTAGCTCTTGTAGACCAGGCTGGACTCAAACTCACAGAGATCCGCCTGCCTCTGCCTCTGCCTCTGCCTCCCAAGTACTGGGATTAAAGGCATGCGCCACCACCACCCGGCCCAGCTTGATTTTTGAGTCAGGATCTTACCAAAAATCCCTTTCGGTAGAAAAGCTAAATGAAGTGATTATCTTTAGTTTCACCAGTTAACCGCTTTGTTGTATATTCTGTCTCTGTGTTTATTTTGTGGAATTACTTCAGGTTGTAGGCACATCACTTCTAAATTCTTTGGCACATTATCTTTTTGTTTGTTTTTCAAGACAGGGTTTTGGGGCTGGAGAGATGGCTCAGTGGTTCAGAGCATTGGCTTTTCTTCCAGAGGACCTGGGTTCTTTCTTAACAACCACATGGCAGCGCACAACTGTCTGTAACTCCGGTTCCAGGGTACCCGATACCCTTACGCAGACAAGAACACCAATGCACATTAAAAAAAAAGTTGATCAGGACAGGGTTTCTCTGTATAGCCCTGGTTGTCTTGGAAGTGCTCTATGGACCAGGCTGGCCTCGAAATCAGAGATCAAACTTGATCTGCCTATGGAGTGCTGGGATTAAAGGCATGCACCACCACCTCCTGGCTGTTTTTTCAAGACATTGTTTCTCTCTGTGTAGTCCTGGCTGTCCTGTAACTCACTCTATACCAGACTGGCCTCAAACTCAGATTTGCCTGCCTATGCTGGTATTAAAGACATGCACTATCACCAGACTGGCTTTTATTTAATATAAGGTAGAATTCAGACCTAGGGTTTTATAATAACATGCAAATGCTCTACCACTGTCCTGGATCTGCAACCTTGTGTGTGTTTCTAAGTTGAATTCTAAAATTTTACTGTTATAATGTCCTTGAATTCCCCTTCATTCTATACCCCCTCCACACACACATACAGGGTGTTTCTTTGTTGTCCTGGAACTTGCTGTATAGACCAGGCTGGTCTTGAACTCCCAAGTGCTGGGATTAAAGGCATGTGTCATGTCCACTCCCTGTTTTCTTTTTTTAAGACAGGGTTTCTCTATGTAGCTTTAGAGCCTGTCCTAGCGCTAGCTCTTGTAGACCAGGCTAGCCTCAAACTCACAGAGATCTGTTTGCCTCTGCCTTCTAAGTGCTGGGATTAAAGGCATGTGCCTTTAATGACAGTTGGGGAATGGGGTAGAAAGGAGGTCTGGGCTTGACTGCATTTTCCTCATGCAGGAAATGAGCTGTTCCAGCCTTGCCTGGATTTTCCAAGCCCCTAGGCCAGTCTCCATCTCTGTGTTCGAGTGGAGAGAAGATGGACAATCACAGAGAGTGTGGCTTAGAGGACTCTGCTTCCCAAGTGCTGGGATTAGAGGTGTGCACCACTACCATCTGGCCCCAGCTATTTTCTTGTGCTTTTAAAAACTTTTTTTTTTTTTTTTTTTTTTTTTTTTTTTTTTTTTTTTTTTTTTTTTTTTGGTTTTTCTAGACAGGGTTTCTCTGTGGCTTTGGAGGCTGTCCTGGAACTAGCTCTTATAGACCAGGCTGGTCTCGTACTCACAGAGATCCACCTGCCTCTGCCTCCCGAGTGCTAAAAACTTTTTTTTTTCTTTAAATTGTGCTAATATGTGGAAGAACCTTGAAAATAGTATGTTAATGTAGTAGGTATGGTGGTGCACGCTTGTAATCTAAATACTCATGTAACTTGAAGCTGAACAATCATGAATTTGAGTTCAAGCCCAAGTTACATAGTGACACTGTCTCAAAACAAACAAACAAACAACCCAGCAAACCTTGGGTTACATGAGTGTCTTAGGGTTTCTATTGCCGTGAAGAGACACCATGACTGCTACAACTCTTGGTTTTTCGAAACAAGGTTTCTCTGGCTTTGGAGGCTGTCCTGGAACTAGCTCTTGTAGACCAGGCTGGTCTTGAACTCTCAGAGATCTGCCTGCCTCTGCCTCCTGAGTGCTGGGACTAAATGTGTGCGCCACCACTGCCTGGCAACTGCTACAACTCTTACAAGGGAAAACATTTAATCGGGGTGGCTTACAATTTCAAAGGTTTAGTACATTTTCATCATGGTGGGACATGGTGTGCTGGCAGACTTGGTGCTAGAGAAGGAGCTGAGAATCCTACCTCTTGATCCGAACGCAGCAGAAGGAGTCTGTATCCACACTGGATATAGCTTCTGCATAGCAGACCTCTACAGTGAAGCACTTCCTCCAACAAGGCCACTTTCTCCTAATAGTACCACTCCCTATGTATTTGTGGGCCAATTACATTCAAACTACCACAGTGGGCCTAGTGTGGTAGGCCTGAAGGCCCAGGAATCAAAGATGAACTAAGAATACCCAAGGCTCAAGGTCTACCTGGGTGACAGCGAGTTTAAGGACAATTTGGGCAAATAGACCACTCAAAAAACAAACAAACAAACAAACAAACAAGTCAGGTATTGGGGGTGAAAGCCTTTAATCCCAGTGCTGGAGGCAGAGGCAGGTGGATCTCTGAGTTCGAGGCCAGCCTGGTCTACAGAGTGAGTTCCAGGAAAGCCAGCGCTACACAGAAAAACCCTGTCTCAAAAAAACCAAAATGCTCCCCTCCCCAAAAAACAAAAAAGAAAACAACCCAAACCAAAATATCAGCTACCCAAAAAACAAAACTAAAAAACAAAAAGCCCTAAACAAATATTGGGGGTATAGCTCAGTGTTAGAGTGATTTCTTAATATATTTGAGACTCTAGAATTCTAGTACCAAACAACAAAATGAATAAACCAAGAGTTAGTGATGTAGCTCAGTAGTGGAGTTCTTACTTAACCTGAGCAAGGCCCTGTGTTCAATCCCTGTCATTGTCAAAGGACAAAACAAAAATTGCCAACCAAAAGTAAGTGAAAGCAGCAGAAAGCTGTAACAGTGTATGTATTCTAGAAGGCTGATTGCTTAAAGGGCATTCTTTACAGGTTTTTTTTTTTTTTTTTTTTGCTGGGGCGGGGAGTGGGGGTGTGGGGGGTGTGTGGGAGGTGGGGTGGGGAGTGTTGAGGGGTGGTTATCAAAGCCCTGGCTATCTTGGAGCTTATTTTGTGTAGACTAGGCTGACCTCATACTTAGAGATCCACCTGCGTTTGCCTCTCGTGTGCTGGAACTAAAAGGCTTGCATTCCCATGCCTAGCTTGTTCTTTTTGAGACAGGATCTCTTTCTATGTAGTCCTGACTGTCCTGGAATTCACGGAGATGTTCCTGCCTTTTCTTCCCAAGTGCTGGGATTAAAGGCATGGTGAGGCTCATTTATTTACTTATTTTTTTTTTTTTTGGCTTTTCAAGACAGGGTGTCTCTGTGGCTTTGGAGGCTGTCCGGGAACTAGCTCTTGTAGACCAGGCTGGTCTCGAACTCACAGAGGTCTGCCTGCCCCTGCCTCCCGAGTGCTGGGATTAAAGGCGTGCGCCACCAACGCCTGGCTTATTTACTTACTTTTATATTTACTTATTTATTTATTCATTTCTTTTAAAAATTTAACCTTTTAAAATATGGAAAAAATAAAAAGGAGCTGGACTGTTATGTGGTAGAGCACTCGTCTAGCATGCGTGAAGCTCAGTTCAATCCTCAGTACTCCATAAACCTCTGTAGTGGTTATATATCTCTAATCCTAGCTCTTGGGAGGTAGAAGCAGGAGAATCAGAAAATCAAAGTCATTCCTGGATATAAAGTAAGTTCAAAAGTAGCCTAGGATACATATCTTGTCTTTAAAAACAACTTGTAAGCCTGATGTGGTGGTTATGTCAGCTGGAGCTACTAATGAGAGCCTGTCTCCCTATCCCGGAAGATTGTAAATTTACAACCCAGTGGTATTTAGTAGATTGACAATTGATTGCAGCCATCACCTCTTCAGTTTCAGTGCCCTCCCACCCATATTTTGGAGACAGGGTCTCTCTTGTGGCCCTAGCTGGAGTAAAACTCACTGTATAGACCAGGCTGGCCTCAGACGCTAACAAGTGAGTCATCTCCCCAGTCCAGCTTATCCCTTACCTACTACCTCCATCCTTTTCTTTTTGTGGCAACTATGTCAGATATGTTTGTTTTGTTCATTTCTTACTGTTTTTACTTCTCTAGGCCAAGCCATGACTACGGTAGTGGTACATGTGGACTCCAAAGCTGAGCTCACTACCCTGCTGGAGCAGTGGGAAAAGGACCATGGCAGTGGGCAGGATATGGTACCTATCCTTACCAGGTAAGAATAATTTGCTTTTCCACACAAAACTTGTCTTTCTTTTCTATACACAAAACTATATTTAAAAAAATAGGTGTATTGGTGCTAGCAAGATGGCTGAGCAGTTAAGAACATCTGTAATTTTTGTAGAATTTGGTTCCCAGCACCATGTTGGGCTGCTCATAACTGCTCCAGGGGATCTGACACCACTGTTCTACATAGTGAACTCCAGGATAGCCAGGGTTACATACCTTGTCTTTAAAAAAAGACAAGGCTTAGTAGACAAAAGTGAAGTTGTCCTCTGACTTAATGCACACACTAATAATAATCAAAGTCTAAAGAACAAATACTTAAACTATTTAAAAAAATAGTTAGAATTTAGCCAAAATGAGTTAAGAGAATGTAAATATTAGGAGATGATAGTGCCTGCAGTGTAAGCATGATGACTTGAGATCAGATCTCTAGCACTTATGTAAACAAAAAAAAACATAAGACAAGCAAACCAGATATGGTTTGTGTTTATAATCTAATGCAGACAGATGGAGACAAATAAATCTCTGGAGCTTATGACCAGCAGGTATAGCTAGTCAGTGAGAGATGGACCCTGTGTCAGAGGATGAGATGGAGTGCGATTGAGGAATATTTTAGAGATTTGGGTTGCAAAGTTTTAGGAATGGAAAAGTTGCCAGGCGTTGGTGGTGCACTCCTTTAATCCCAGCACTTGGGAGGCAGAGGCAGGTGGATCGCTGTGAGTTCGAGGCCAGCCTAGTCTATAGAGCAAGTACCAGGATAGGCTCTAAAACGATATAGAAAAACCCTGTCTTGAAACCCCCCCCCCAAAAAAGGAAAAGTTGTTGGGTATGGTGGCATATGCCCTTTATCTCAGCACTTGAGAAGCAGAGGCAGGAGGATCTCTTGAGTTTGAGGCCAGGCTGGTCTACATAGTGAGTTCCAGGACAGCCCGGGCCATTTTGTGAGATCCAATAGCAAAAAAAATAAGTAAAAAGAAAAAAAAAAATAGGAAAAGGAAAATTTAGGGCTAGAGAGAGGGCTTAGTGGTTAAAAGTACTGACTGGTCCTGGGTTCAATCCCCAGCACTTAGATGGCTCTTCACAACTGTCTGTAATTCTAGTTCCAGGGATCTGAGTCCTCTTCTGGCTTCCATGGGCAACTAGGCACACATGTAGTATACATAATACATACATGCAGATACTCATTCACATAAAAATAAACATTTTAAAAAGTTTAAAACTAAAAGAAAGGGAAATTTATATGATTGGAGAAATGGCTCTGGTTACAAGTACCTATTGCTCTTTCAGAGGACCCAAATTTGGTTCCCAATACCAATGTTGGGTGGCTTACTGAAGACGGAATTTCTTCCCAGCCCTTTAGTCCCAAATAAACACACAGAAGCTTCTATTAATTATAAACTGTTTGACCAATGGCTTAGGCTTCTTACTGGCTAGCTCTCTTAATTATTAACCCATAGCTATTAATCTATTTCTACATTTACCAGAGAATGCCTAGCATCCTATCTTCCTGGTAGCTACATGGCATCTGCCTGGCGGCTCCTCTCTGCTTTTCTCTTCCCAGCATTCTCCTAGTCTGGTAGCCCCGCCTATACTTTCTGCCTGGTTACTGGCCAATCAGCATTTTATTAAACCAATAAGAGAAACATATATTTGAAGCATGCAGAAGGACATTTCCCCCATCAGCCTACAACCACCAATAATTCGAGCTGCTGGGGATTTAGCTCCTCTTTCTGGCCTCATGCACACACCCCACACAGACACACATAATTTTTGAAAAGTGGGAAATTTAGCTGGACTTGGTGGCAATGCCTTAGGCAGGTGGATCTCTATGAATTGAGGTTAGCCTGATCTATGTATAGTTCCAGAGCATCCAAGAGAGAGAACTCACTCTTGGCAGTTATTCTTTGACCTGCACATATGCTCTGTCATGGTGTGCTTGCACATATGCATGCACAGACATAGACAAAAAGAAAGATACAATAAAAAGTGAGGAATTTGATTTTGTATAGGCATGTTTGACTCGGGATGGATAGCATACTATTAGAGAGTTATCATAATAATAGATTAACGGACTAAACTAAGCTTAAAATCTATATAAAAATGTCTTTTAAAAAAGACCAAAATGATGTGACTTGTTTAGGGTACTCAAGTAATTTTTCTTGTTTTCATCAAGTTTGTATAAATAGAGCTAGGCTTAGTGGCATACACATTAGATGCCATTGTTTGGTATCGTGAGTTTGAGGTCATTCTCAGCTTAGTAAGGAATTAGAACCTAGCCTGGAGTACATCAGATTTTTGCCATAGAAGAATAAAAAGTGGGTGGGGGGACTGGAAGAGATAGCTTGGTTAACTAAAGTACTTGTCTTGCAAGTATGAATTTGATCCCCAGAACCAAGTGTTTAAAACAAAAGTTAGGCCTGGTGATGTACACTTGTAATCCCAGTGCTGGGAAGGATGAGAAAGAAGGGTCTCTGAGGCTTGCTGGTCTGTCTACCTGTCGGGTTTGGTGAATTCCAGTCCAGTGAGAGATCCTGCCTCAAAGAAAAAACATGTGGACTGCATTCCTGAGAAATGATACTTGGGATTGTCTTTTGGCCTGCACACACATGTACACCTGTACACAAGAATAAATAAATAAATAAATAAATAAATAAATAAATAAATAAAACAAGAGTTCATGAATAAAAAGGAATTTGAGCTGGGTGTTGGTGGCGCAAGCCTTTAATCCCAGCACTCGTTCGAAACCAAGCCTGGTCTACAAGAGCTAGTTCCAGTTCCTGGACAACTTCCAAAGCCACAGAGAAACCCTGTCTAGAAAAACACACAAAAAAAAAGAAAAAAAAAAGTTGGAAGAGGAGAGAGGCGGTTATTTTTAAAGATAGTAATTACATGACTCCTTACACAATATTTATGAGGTGATTTATTTAGATTTTGTTATTCCTCAGGAAAATCACCTGCCTCTGCATCCTGAGTGCTGGGCGGGATGCCCAACAATGCCTGGCTAATGATGTACTTTTTTGAATTTTACTTTTGCTTTTTTTCTGACATGGTCTTACTATGTGGCCCTGACTGGGCTGATGATGCTTACTGTGTAGCCCAGGTTGCCCTTGAGCTTAAAAGTAGGCCTCCTGCCTCAACCTCCTCAATGTTGGGGTTTTGCCTGGCATTTTTGTATGCTTGTTCAGAGTTAACTCTTTTCCTTTTGTGCTAGGATGTCAGAATTAATTGAAAAAGAAACTGAAGAATATCGTAAAGGAGATCCAGATCCATTTGATGATCGACATCCTGGTAAGATGTATATTCTCATGTCTGAGACTTTTTATTTTCTATTTCTTTTGAAACAGGATCTTGCTGTATTGTTCAGACAGGTCTAAAATTCTTGATTCTCCCACCATAGCCTCATGAGTAGCTGAGATACAGGCATGTGCCACTGTGCTACTGTGTTCTTTATTTTTTTAAAGAGAAAGTTACTGCCCAGTGGTGGTGGCACACCCCTTTAATCCCAGCAACCTGAGGCAGAGGCAGGTGGAGTTCCAGGCCAGCCTGGTCTACTTAGAGAGTTCCAGAACAGGCTCTAAAGCCACAGAGAAACCGTTTCAGAAAAAAAAAAAAAAAAAAAAAAAAAAAAAAAAAAAGAGAAAGAAAGGAAGGAAGGAAAGAAGAAAGAAAGAAAATTGTTGGGCTTTGCAGATGGCTTGGTGGGTTCTTGCTGCAAGCCTGACAGGCTGAATTCTGTTTGATCCCTGGAGATCATGTAAAGGTAAAGAAGAGAAGCACTCAAGATTGTTATCTGACTTCTGTATATGTGCCCTGGTGTACTGTGGCATGATCATATACACACCTATATATCAATCCCTCCGACATAGAGATAATAGTAAAAAAAAATTAAAAAGAAAATTGCTAATAGTACTTTTCAATTGAAATAGCATCCTTTGTGGTAATTATTATTATTATTTTGGTTTGTTAAGATAGGATTTTCTGTGTCTGCCTTCTGAGTGCTGGCATTCAAGGCATATGCCACCACTGCCTGGATCTCTTTGGTTGATTTTAAGTTCTTATATTTGTGCTGGGCATGGTAGCGCATATCTTTAATTCCAGCACTTGGTTGGCAGAGACTGGATTTTCTGTGAATTCAAGGCCAGCCTGACTTAAATGAGGTGAATTCTAGACTAGCCAGGAGCCAGGATTACATGGTGGGACCCTCATAAAAACTAAGTGTGTGTGTGTGTGTGTGTGTGTGTGTGTGTGTGTGTGTGTGTGTGTGTGTTACACTATTTCTCAAGATGAGACATGGAAAAACATTCTAGTAAAATTGTAATATGTGTGATAAGTCAGGTATGGTGGCACATTACCTTTAATCCCAACATTTTGGGAGGTAGTGGCAGGCGGAGGTCTGTGAGTTCGAGGTCAGTCTGGTCTATAAAGCAAGTTCCAGGACGTCCAGGCCTCTGTTACATAGAGAAACCCTGTGTAGAAATAAAAAGAAAATGAAATATTTGATGGTTATAGATCACTTTCAGGATCAAATAGAATGTATATTAGTTAAAGGAACTAAATTAATGTACTTAAACTAAAGACTTAAGGATTTTCTTTTGACTTTTTTTTTTCTTTTATTTTTGGTGGAGGGGAGGTTGGTTTTGAGACAGGGTTTCTCTGTATCATCTCTGGCTGTCCTGGAACTTATTTTATAGACCAGGCTAGCTTTGAACTTAGAGAAATTGTCCTGCCTTTGCCTCCTGAGTGCCACCACCACCCAGCTGCCCTTATATATATATATTTTTTTTGAGACAGGGTTTCCCTGTGGCTTTGGAGGCTGTCTTGGAACTAGTTCTTGTAGACTGGGCTGGTCTCGAACTCACAGAGATCCGCCTGCCTCTGCCTCCAGAGTGCTGGGATTAAAGGCGTGCGCCACCACCGCCCGGCTATAATTTTTTATTCATTAATTATATTTTGTTTCAGAGTGTGTGTGTACGTACGTGTACAGGTGTGCTTCTGCCATGGAATGTATTGATGTTAAAGGAGAAATTTTCAAGAGTTGGTTCTTTCTCCCCCATGGGTTCCAAGGATGAACTCCGGTCATCAGGCTTGTTCGTCAAGCACTGTTATTCATTGAACCATTTCACTAGTCGTTCCCCCCCCCTTTTTTTTTTTTTTAAGATTTATTTGTTTATTTGTTATGTATACGGTGTTCTGCCTGCATGTATCCCTGCATGCCAGAAGAGGGCACCAGATCTCATTATAGATGATGTGAGCCACCATGTGGTTGCTGGGAATTGAACTCAGGACCTCTGGAAGAGCAGCTAGTGCTCTTAACCTCTGAGCCATCTTTCCAGACCCCTTCCCCTCATTTCTAACTTAAAAAAGAAAACAGGTTTTCTTTATCTTTATCTGAAATAATTATTCTGGTATTTGTGGGAAAATACAGTTGGTAGTTGTCAGCTGCCATGTAGTGCTTGGTACTGAATCTGGGTCTTCTGTAAGAGCAGCAATTACTGTTAACTACTGAACCATCTCTTCAGCCTCTTTTTTTTTTTTTTTTTAAGACTTTAGTAATGCTTATCTAGTTCCAGAGTGCCATTATTTAATTTAGTATTGTTGAATAGGCAGTGTGATGAGCAGTGGGAAGATCAGGGTTTTTTGTTTGATTTTGATTTTGATTTTTCGAGGCAGTGTTTCTCTGTGTAACCCTGGCTGTCCGGGAACTCATAACGGATCTGCCTACTATTGCCCCTCAAGTTGCTGGGATAAAAGGTTGAACCACCACTGCTCAGAAATCAATCTTTCTTTCTTTGTATGTGTGGGTGTATTTATGTATATTCATATATATGTAAGTATGTGAGTGAACTTTTTCTAATATGTGTGCATGTGGAGGCCAGATGTTGTTCCTCAGGAGCTATCCATCTAGTTCCTACGGTCTCTCACTTGGATCTGGGGCTCCTAGTTTGGCTAGGATGGCTGGTCTAGAGATCATTCTGTCTCCACCTTCCAATTGTTGGGACATCAAGTGTGCACCTATGCCTGGCTTTTTACATGGGTTTCAGGGATCAAACTCAGGTCCTCATGTTTGCATGGTAAGCACTTTAGTGACTAATCTATCTACCTAGCCCCTAGAGAGTGATTCTTAAAAATTATTGCTGTTGCGTGTTTTTTGAGGTAGGATCTCACTATGTAGCTCTAGCTGTGTGAACCAGGTTGGCCTCATAGAGATCTGCCTGCCTCTGCCTACCAAGTGCTGGGATTAGAGGTGTGTGCTACCTTGTCTAGCCCTAAAAATGTTACTAAATTTACTCTTGTCTTTGTTTCTGTTTATTTTTGCTGACAGCTTATTAGTCATATTTATAAGAACCCAGATGTTATTTGATAGGTCTAATTTGTTTGACAGGGTTACTTATTCCTTTGTGTGTTCCTCTTCTTTTGGTAGGTCGAGCTGATCCAGAGTGCATGCTGGGCCACTTACTGAGAATACTCTTCAAGAATGATGATTTCATGAATGCAGTAAGTTTGCTTTTCTTTCCTTCAGTAATTATCAGAAGATAATCATACATTTATTTGTTTGTTTATATAATAGGTTTTTTTGTCACCTAAAACTTTGTTAAAGTTCAGAGTAGAGTGGTTAGATTTTTTATTTTAATTTGGTTATTGAAAAAGTAATCAAGCTCCTTTTTCAGCAAAGTTCTGGTTGTGATGAAATTATTTTCTGTTTGGTGTGTACTTTGTTTAGTGTCAAGTATTGGTAAAGGCTCTCAAGGTATCACTGCTTATTCTTTAGCAGGACTGTTTTGATTTAGGAATGTAAATGTTCTTTTGAATGGAAAAGTAAGAGTGTGGTGATATTTTGTTTATGATCTAACAAAAGAAGATGATGATCAGGGTGAAAAGCTAGCCACACTAGTTAGCCATAGAGGCCAGGTAGTGGTGGTGCACACCTTTAATTCCAGCAGCCACACTAGTTAGCCATAGAGGCCAGGCAGTGATGGTGAAGGCCTTTAATTCCAGCACTTGGGAGACAGGGAGACAGGCAGACAGGCAGACAGGCAGACAGGCAGACGGATTTCTGTTAGTTCAAGGCACCCTGGTATTACGATAAATCTTTCCGCCACCTGCTTGAGTTCTGCCCGCCACATGGATGGCCAAAATGATACACAGGGACTTATATTAGGTAGAAAATGCTGCTTGGCAAATGACTAGGATTTCTCATCTGTTAGCTCAGTCTTAATTATCATAAATCTATATATTTTTATAAGACTTATTTAGTATGCCTTCCATTGGTGCCCTCATCCTGGGATCACATGGAGACTCTGGAGGAATAGAGAAGGGGCCCACTTCCTTCTTGCCCTTGTTTATATATGAGTCTCCTTGCCATGTCACTTCCTGTGGATCACCACTTATTTACTACATTTCCCAGAATCCTCCTTGACTCCTAGTCCCTTCTAACTTGCTGCCTCATTGGCCAAACATTACTTTATTTATCATCCAATAAGACAAACACATACACAGAAGCACTTCCCCCATCACCCTGGGCTACACGACATTGATCCAGTCTAAGAAAAACAGCTCACACAGAGGTGATCCCTGCACTTGGGGTGACACACCTTTAATCTAAGCACTATGGAGGTGGAGACAGGAAGGGACATGGCTGGGCAGAGAAAGGAAAAAAGGTGGGAGGAGCCAGCAGCTCTTGACAGTCTGAGGTGGCAGTCTGAGGAAGCAGTTTGAGAAGCCATGTAGTTGAGCAGAAAGTCTGAGGACAGGATCACTGCTATGGTCTGAGCATTGGTAGAGGTAAAAACTTTCTAGTGGATGGCTGCTTTGCTTCTCTGATCTTTCAGCTTTTACCCCTGATAGCTGACTCTGGGTTTTTTATTATTAATACCAATTAGAATTCTTGCTACATAAGAATGATATGCATTGTATGATTCTGCATTAAAACTGTTGTATGCTTTGGTATGTGAGTGGGTAGGAAGGTGTTTTCTGTCTGTTGTGATGTGTAAAAGAGAGTGTGTGTATACACACATTATGAACACATTTCTCTTATAGTTCCTGAAAGTAGCAGTAGCTAAAGAAATTATGCGTATTAGTAGTTGGAAGTGGAAAATGATGGGAACCAGTGTGTTGGTTTATGTATGTAAGCAGTCCTAGCACTTGGCGGGCTGAGGGAGGAAAAAGATTGCTTTTGAGCTTCATGAGACCCTAATTCAAAATAAGCACCACCTCAAAAACAAAACAAATATATAAATAATATATAAAATTATAAAATAAATATATATAAATAAATATAAATATTATATAAATATTTATTATAAATATAAATATAAAAATTTATTATAAATAATAAATAAGTTTAATAAATTCATTAAACTTACTTAATTGGATTGGATTGAATTCCAGAACAAATAGTACTCCTTTATACCTTTATTAAAAATTTCGAGTATTAACACATTGATTATACAAGTTGATGGCATTCATTTTAGTATTTCTCATTTATTTATAGTACATTGATCATGTCCACTCATTTCTTTTTACCCCCATCCCTCCCTTTGTTTTCTTTCCTCCTCTTTCTTTACAGCTGGTGAATGCGTATGTGATGACAAGTAGAGAGCCCCCTTTAAATACTGCAGCTTGCAGACTGCTACTGGACATCATGCCAGGTCTAGAAACTGCAGTTGTCTTTCAAGAAAAGGTATTTGATAGAAGAAAAGTCATTGTGTTTTTGTTTGAGTGGATTGAATTGTTGGATTTGTGTTTGTTACTACAGTAATTGTTAATTGTGTCTTATTCAAGTAGCAATGGGTGCTCTAGATAGACAAAAGAAAAATTTAAAGAGCAGTTACTTGAATCAGGTGGTATCTAGCTGCTACCTCAGCATGGGGATGTTTGAGGCAGGAGAATCAGGAGCTGAAAGTCATCTTTTGCTAATTTGGAGTTCGATGCCACACTGATCTCCCTAATATGCTATCTCCCAAATCAACAAAAGTATGTTATTTGGACAGCTACCTTCTATATGGGTGAAATAATATTTTTTAGAATCTTAAGATTATGGTTTTTTTGTTTTTGTTTATTTTTTTTATTTATTTTATTTTTTATTTTGTTTTTCAAGACTGGGTTTCTCTATTGCTTTGGAGGTTGTCCTGGAACTCACTCTGTAGACCAGGCTGGCCTTGAACTCACAGAAATCTGCCTGCTTCTGCCTCCCGAGTGTTAGGATTAAAGGCATGCGCCACCAATTCCCAGCCTAAGATCATGTTTTAAAAAGTTTATTGTGGTTTCATTTAAATTCTTGCTCTTTTTCTTCCTTTGTGGTAAAGGAGATTACACCTAGTTACTCTAAAGAGCAACACTGGAATACACATGCACATGCACACGTGTAGGCACGGGCCTGTGCATGCACTTAAGAGGCCATAGGAAGGTGTCAGGTGGCCTGCTATATCATGGTCCACCTATTCTTTTGAGGCAGTCTTTCATTGAAGTTGAGGCTCACATTTTCTCTGTTGTGTTGGAAGCTAGGGTATCCCAGCGGGCCTCTTTTTCTTTACTCCCTTAGAGTTGTTAGAGGTATGTATGGGATCTGAACTTTGGTCCTCATGCTTGTGCAGCAAGCTGTCTGAACCATCCCTAGTCTATCACTGAAACGTTTACCTTTTTTTTGTTATGGGATGGAAACCTTGGCTTATTATTTTAGTTATGAAAATAGGCCTTTTCTGAATTGTACTATTTCTTATCCTTTACTATAGGAAGGAATTGTTGAAAATCTTTTCAAATGGGCCCGAGAGGCTGATCAGCCACTGAGAACATATTCTACTGGATTGTTAGGAGGTGCTATGGAAAATCAAGACATTGCTGCCAACTACAGAGATGAAAATTCACAGCTGGTAAGGACCATCTTAGAGTGAATTGTTGCACAATTACTGCCTGAATCTGAGTAGGTATATCTTCCATTCCCTGTGTTCTGCTCTCTTCTCTCTCCTTATCCTTTGTGTTTTGAAGATTTTGAAACATGTAGCAAAGTTGAAAGAATTTTAGTGAATATTTGAATCTGTACCAGTTGAATGGGTTGTTAATATTTTACTAGACTCATTATCAGTTTACTCATCTACCTTTCATTTATCCAATATTCTAAATTTTAAAAGAAATGGCAGCTGGGTAGTGGTAGTGCACGCCTTTAATCCTTGCACTTGGGAGGCAGAGGCAGAGGCAGGGGGTAACTGAGTTCAATGCCAGCGTGGTCTACAGAGCAAGTTCCAGGTCTGGCTCTATAGCAACAGAGAAACCCTGTCTTGAAAACAAAACAAAACAAAAAAAGAAATGGAATTCAGATTGAAGTTCAGGTACAAACCCCTTCTTTAATGTAGTATCATTCTTTTTTGCTTTGCTATTCCTCTGTGTGTGTGTGTGTGTGTGTGTATGTTTTCTTTTAAAAAAGACATTTTCTGTGTAGCCCAGGTTAGCCTTGAATTCACTGTGTAGCTTTGGCTGGCTTCAGACTTACAGCAGTACTTCTGCTTCAATTCCCAAGTACTGAAGTTATAGGCATGTACTACTGCACTCAAATAAACATAGAACCAGCTTTTACTTTTGGTCCCCAAAATAAATACTAAAAGGTTTAAGAAGGCAAACTTGGACATTAGTTTATGTAGTTGCTAGTGACATATAATATATTCAGTAAGTTTTTGAAATCTTTAGTTTTGATTTTTATTCAAAGCCAATTTAAAAATAGTTCATGAATAAATCTAGCTTCTACTTTTTTAGGTGGGATGCATAGTCTAGTCTACCTTGACCCAAACAGACCACTTGTAAATGGTGTGTTTTATGTTAAATCTTCTGGTTTGGGTTTTCTGGAAAAACACTCTCTCTCTCTCTCTCTCTCTCTCTCTCTCTCTCTCTCTATATATATATATATATATATATATATATATGCTGTCCTGGAACTCATTCTGTAGATCAGGCTGGCTTCAAACTCACAGAGATCCATCTGCCTCCCGAGTGCTGGGATTAAAGGGGAACACCACCATATCCACTTTAAAATAGACTATTTCATCAAATCACAGAAATTAAATCAACATATTTATCAAATCTACTATTCCCAGGCATTGGGCTAATTGCATGAGTATTGTGTTCTGTTTAATAGGAAGTAATATATAACGAGCTGTTTGTGGTGGCATGTGACTACAAATCTTAACATTTGAGAGGCAAAGGAAGAGTGAGACTCTACCTCATAAAACAAACACAAAGAAAAGAATTATTTAATAAGAATCATGTAAATTAAAATTCAGAAAGAATAACTCCTTTCACTCTAATATTTGTTGCTAGGTGGCAATAGTGCTTCGAAGACTGAGAGAGCTACAGCTTCAGGAAGTGGCTTTGAGGCAGGAAAATAAGCGTCCTAGTCCACGGAAGCTTTCATCAGAACCTCTTTTGCCTCTGGATGAGGAAGCTGTGGATATGGACTATGGTGACATGACAGTAGATGTTGTGGATGGAGAGCAAGAAACTTCTAGAGATATGGAGATCTCCTTTCGTCTGGATTCAGGTCACAAGACCAGTAGTAGAGTGAACTCAGCAACTAAGCCTGAGGAAGGATTAAAGAAGAACAAGTCTGCAAAGCATGGTGACAGAGAGAACTTTAGGAAGGCCAAGCAGAAGTTGGGTTTCTCATCTTCTGACCCAGATCGTGTGTTTGTTGAGCTGTCTAATAGCAGCTGGTCGGAAATGTCCCCCTGGGTGATTGGCACCAATTATACCCTTTATCCTATGACTCCTGCTATTGAGCAGCGACTTATTCTCCAGTATCTGACCCCTCTAGGAGAGTATCAAGAGGTAAGTTATTGGCATAAGGTACTAGTCACAATTTGGGACTATTATGTTTATGTCTAGGTATTTATGGTTATATATTGCCCACTGACACTTTTAACTACATTCTGGAAAGGTCTTCATTTCAAATAAATAAGGTCTTATGCAGCCCACTCCTGATAAAAGGTTAGTTTGATCCAATTGTATTCATGTAAACATGGTATGTGAACACATGTCTTCATTAGGTTTTCTATTGCTGTGAAAAGATATCATGACCCCGGTAACTCATAAAAGGAAAACATTTAATTGGGGCTGGCTTGCAGTTTCAGAGGTTTAGTCTATTATCATGACAGGAAGCATGCTGGCATATAGGCAGACATGGTATTGGAGAAGGAACTCAGGTCTGCATCTGGATTGGTGGGCAGCATGAAGTGAACTGGTTTGAGCTTCTGAGACTTCAAAGCCCACCCTCTAGTGACACACCTCCTCCTTCAAAACCACACCTCCCAATAGTGCTACTCTCTATGAACCAAGTATTCAAACACATGAGTCTGTGGGGACCATTCCTATTCATATGGACATATTCTTCATGGCGGGGGTACTTTTAAAAAAAAATTAACTTTTTTTAATTTATTCTTTGAGGTTTCATTTCTTTAATATTCTTCATAAATGCAGGGAATGTGAAAAACCATAGTTTAAGAGTTTTTTTTTTTTTTTTGGTTTTCATTTCAGTTACTTCCCATATTCATGCAACTTGGATCACGAGAATTGATGATGTTTTATATTGATCTGAAACAGACTAATGATGTTCTGCTTACTTTTGAGGCACTCAAGGTAAAGATCTCAAAAATATTAGGTCACTGAGCATTTTATTAGTATTTGGTGTTTATGAAACTCATGCTAAATGCAGTTAGTACAGCAGTATTGGCCAATCATATGTGAGTTTTCAGTACTTGAAAATATAGTGTCTCATTTTACATTACAACCACAATTCTCCCTTCCATCCCTCCTCTCACCCCCCACCCTCCCAAAATAAAAAATGGAAAATAATAACAACAAGAAAATATAGTGTCTCTGAAGAACTCAAGTTTCATTTATTTACTTTTGAGACAGGATCTCAGTCTGTCAGGTTAGCATGTAACTCTATAGCTAGACCATGTTGGCCTCAAGCTTATAGCAATCCTTTTGCCTAAGCCTCTTTGATGTTGGGATTACATTTGTGAGCTAATTCAAGCCTGGCTTTAAATTTGAAATTTAGTTAATTTTGATTAAGTTAACCTGCATGTCACCAGTGTCTGCTGCGGTAAACAGTAGTACAGCTATAATTTATGTTGACGTGGAATTGAAATGAGTAAGTTTGTCTTTCAGTCCCTAGACATTTTAAGTCTGGATGAAATCAGACAATTGAAGTAATATATGGGGATGGTGTGTGTGTCTGTGTGTGTGTCTGTGTGTGTGTCTGAGGAGTGAACTTGGTGGTTATACCTTGAACAGTGAAATGGCACTGGAGGTTGGAGCTGTGTCTAGTGGCCCAGCTGCATTCAGTTACAACACTGATTTTGACCAAAATGCAATTGGATAGTGGCTTTGAATGTTTGTTCACTCTTTTTGGAAATGGGTATTATTATCCATCTGTTTCTGTAAAAATTTATAAATGGGACAAGAGATAATAAAATATGTATGAACAAGAAAAAACTCAAAAGAAAAAAGAAAAAAAGAAAAAGGATCCTTCTTAGAAACAAAATTGGAACTAGAGAGATGGCTCAACAATTAAAATACCAACTTTGGTTTCCAGAACCTGTATGTGGCAGCTCATAACTGCTTGTGACTCCAGTTCCAGGGTCTGAGTCCTCCTTGGCCACCCACATTACTATCTTGAGTACCTCCCCCCCCCCACACACACGGGGGGGGGGGGGAGGGAGAGTTAGAAGTTAGATCTGGGTGTATCATTTTGTTCAGAAGGAAGATTCAAGTTGTGTAAGAGAAGGAACAGAAAGGAACAACTTAATAGGAACAAAATGGGTTAAAAGAAAATTGAGGCTGGGTATACCATTACCACCATTAATCTTAGTACTCAGGAGGCAGAGGCAGGCAAATCTGAGTTTGAGGCCTGCCTGGTCTGCAGAGCAAGTTCCAGGCTCTGACTATCAAAAAGAAAGAAAACCAACAGGATCTGCTCACAGGGTGAGATGAAGTGGGTTTGTAGGTGGTGAGGACCCAAATGAAACTAGGTTTCTTGATAAATGGTAAGCCTACTTACTCTATTTCTCTACCTTTTGTGATTGTGAGTGGTCATGGTGGTGTGGTAGTAACATGAGAAAACGATTTGTGTGGCCTAAGTTACTGGGAATGGATACCTAGTTTAGCTGCTTCTTGAGGGAAGAATGGTAGAGGCCTTTATGATAAACAAGAGGATAATAAAGGAAAGGATTTGAATTTTATATAAGGCTTAGTCCAGCTCTAGGTGTTGAGAAGAGGGTAAATACCTGTTAATGGTGCCATTGACTTTATCTCTTCAAGTATGCAATTGCAGGCTTGTATTGTCTGTTCTGGAAACAGGAGGGGAGCTCTAGCTCTCCTGAGGCTGTCTTTGAGGCCCTGGGTTCAGAAATATGAAGACCATCCCACTTTTGTGGGACTTTCTGTCCTTAAAATAGTACAGATTGTTTCATCCTGAGAGACTGGTGGGAATTTTGAGCAGGAAATTAACAAAATTTAAACATTAAAAATTGGGTGTTGTGGTGCAAGCTGTAATCCCAGCTGTGGGGAGTCAGTGGGTTCAAGGCCAGTAGATAGCCTATCTAGAGCCAGTGAGATGGCTCAGCAGGTTAGGGCACTTGTTGCCAAGCCCTGATGAGCAGAGTTTGATCTCTGGGAACCATATGGTGGAAGGAGAAAACCAATTCCTGCAAGTTATTGTCTGACCTCCACATGTAACACCATAGCCACTCACGTAATAAATTCGTGTTTTATTTTTTTGTGTGTTGAGACAGGGTTTCTCTGTGGAACTTGCTCTGTAGACCAGGCCGGCCTCACACTGACAGAGATCCACCTGCCTCTGCCTCCCAAGTGCTGGAATTAAAGGCGTGCATCATCACTGTCTGACTACTCTACTATATATATATATATATATATATATATATATATATATATATATATATATGAATGAGGGTGGTTCTCTATTTAGATGACTCTATAGAAGTTAATATTGTGTTATGAGATTTGTGATGTTTTTGATTATTCCACTGTAACATGTGTCCTTACTGTTTAGCACCTAGCATCTCTCCTGCTCCATAACAAATTTGCCACAGAATTTGTTGCACATGGTGGAGTACAGAAATTACTGGAAATTCCTCGTCCTTCTATGGCTGCAACTGGTGTATCCATGTGCTTGTATTACCTGTCCTACAACCAGGATGCTATGGAAAGAGTAAGTCTAGTCCATTCAGGTGATGAGAATGGGATTTGATGGGGACCATCTCTTTAAAACAGCATATTCACATATGAATGTTTGGATAAGAAGAAGAAAGAAACAGTTGACAAGATGAAATTCTTATGAAAGACATGAAGAATAAGGATGTATATCTCCATAAAGCATCCTAAAATGTGAAATGGTTTAGAAAAAATTGACTCTACTGAGAAAGTGCAGGACAGATGTTTTACCAGCTTTATTTGTTTTTTTTTGTGATTTTTGTGGCATTACAATTAATAGGCACTTTTCATTTGTCAACTGTATTATATTTTAAAGTTAATTTATTATAAAAACTATATATGCTTTATATATGTTAAATAATTTGTGTTGGAGATAGTGAACTAATTTTAGCTGTTCTCATTCTTAGTTTGAGTCTTTTGTTTTTCCATTAAGTCTTTTATGTTAGTGATCATTTTTTAAAAAGTGAGTGGGCTATACATTTGAAAAGTGATGCTTCCCCTAGGTGTTTCTAGGAGAGGGCTTATCATTTCTGTACCAGGAACATTTTTCTAATATTTTGTATTGTACATGACTTTTTAAGTTAAGTATAGCTCTTGATTGTCTTGAGTGTTGTCTTTGTCTTTGCTAATTAATTAAGATAACCAATAGTTAAAATTTTACTTTTTGTGAATAGTAAACTATATGCTCAAAGTTAATTATGACTAAAATATAGAAAATAGTACCAGGCAAACCTAGGTAATGTTTGACGGTGTTTAATTTATAGGAAGCATACAGATGTATGAATCAGTAGAGCAGCTGATACATTTGTAGACTTAGTATCATCAGTAGGCTCAGCCACTTAAGAATGTCCTTGCTGGGCACGGTGGTGCATGCCTTTAATCCTTGTAGTTGGGAGCCAGAGGCAGGTGGATATCTGTGAGTTTGAGACCCATCTGGTCTACATAGTTGAATTCCAGGCCATAAAGTGAGACTGTAAAAGGTCCTTTGTAGCAGGAGTTCTAATTGGTCTTAATAATAAAAACCTCGAGTCAGATATCAGGGAGTGAAATTGAAAGGTCAGAGAAGTAGAGCTTTCAGCATTAGCGCTCTTATCTCTATAAAATTTCCATACCTTTGTAAAGAGTCCGAGCTACTGTCTCCTGCCTTATATTCCTCTGCCAAGCCATCTTACTTCCTGTTTGTCTGTACAGACCTCCAGACCTCTGTGATTAACTTTTCTGATCATCAGGCAAGGTTTATTTGTTAGAATACAAATAAGATATCACCACAGTCCTTAACGTCTCTGAGCATCTTATAATTGTTAAGCAAGATGTGTATACTTTATGCACCTAGTCATTTAGAAGCATTAAATGATATATTTTTGGCTCTTGGTAAGTATAGGTTGTACTTAATTAAATTTAGGTAGTTTTCAGGTTTGGAATGAATTATGCTCTAGAACTGATTTAGAATGATCACTGTATTCTGTAAACATTTCTGTCTACATTGGACAATTTTTCATCCCTTTTAAAGAAACCTTTGCTCCAAATGTTAAAATATATTTATTTACTTTTTTGCAGGTTTGCATGCATCCCCACAATGTTCTATCTGATGTGGTGAACTATACCCTATGGTTAATGGAATGTTCTCATGCTTCAGGATGCTGCCATGCTACAATGTTTTTCTCAATTTGCTTCTCATTCCGGGCTGTCTTGGAGCTCTTTGACCGTTATGATGGTCTTCGTCGCCTGGTGAACTTGGTGAGATTCTTCCACTGGCTCTTCAGTTAGCTGTTAGGAGTCCTGTTTATTTTGGCTATTCTGAAAGATACCACGTAAAAGAGAGGAAGTCCCCCTCCCCCTTTCTCTCCCTCTCTCTGGCTTTTGTGAGAAAAGGTAGTTTCATTATGTCACCTTGTTTGGAACTCCCTTTGTAGACCAGGCTGACATTGAACTTGTATCTAGTTTTCTGGCTCTGCTTCCAAGTGCTGGGAGTTGGATTGCAACTGTGGGCTACCACACACTGCAATTGGTTAATTTTGATCTTTTCAAATGGCAACAATTTTAGGCTGGTGTATTTTTGCTTTCCTTTCTAGTTGATTACCTTTTTAAAGATTTTACTCAATTTCATTTTATGTACATTGGTGTTTTGTCTGTGTTTGTGTCTTTGTGAGGGTGTTGGATCCCCGAAACTGGAGCCACAGACAGTTGTGAGCTGCCGTGTTGTACTGGGAATTGAACCTGGCTCCTCTGGAAGAGCAGCCAGTGCTCTTGCTGATCTCTCCAATCCTTCTTTTTTTGATTTTTAAGAAAATTTTTCTGTAGTTCAAGAGCCTTGAATTTGCTATGTAGATTGGCTGGCCTGAAACTTGGTATTTTCATGCCTCAGCCTCTCAAGTGTTTTGCTACAAGAGTACACCATCATACCTCATCTTCTCTATATATTTTAATATGATTAGATGATGTCATTTTTTCATTTCATATGACTGTTAGAATATGAAACTTGTCAGTACTGTTGAATATAAACATTTACCAAATGTTTTTTTTTAATCTTTTTACTTTTCTGTGTGCTCTTTCCCCATCTCCTTTGGAATCTTATACCTGTTTACTAATAGATCAGTACTTTGGAGATTTTAAATTTGGAAGACCAGGGTGCACTTTTGAGTGATGATGAAATATTTGCTAGCCGCCAAACAGGCAAACATACCTGCATGGCTCTTCGAAAGTATTTTGAGGCTCACCTGGCCATTAAATTGGAACAAGTCAAACAATCACTACAGAGGACTGAGGGTGGCATTCTTGTTCACCCTCAACCTCCATACAAGGTAAGAGAATAGTCATTTACTTATTTGTTTAATTTTATTCTTGAGACATGGGTCTTAGATTATCATTGCTGTGGTGAAACACCATGACCAAAGCAACTTGGACAGTTCCAGGACAGGCTCCAAAGCTACACAGAGAACCCTGTCTTGAAAAAAACCAAAAAATGAACAAAACAACAAAAAACCCCAAAAGGACTAAGCATTATGTAGCATTGTTATGGACTGGTGACTCCAGAATTGTAGAAATTGATACTATTATTAAAATCTTTGTCAAGCATTGAGAAAGTAGCAGATGGTACAGTTTTTTTTTTTTTTATAATACTACAATCCTGTCCCCATAGGCATGCTCATACACTCATGAGCAGATTGTGGAGATGATGGAGTTTTTGATAGAATATGGCCCAGCTCAGCTGTATTGGGAACCTGCTGAAGTCTTCCTCAAGCTTTCCTGTGTGCAACTCTTACTGCAGCTTATTTCCATTGCCTGCAATTGGAAGACCTATTATGCAAGGTGGGACTCAAAGTTGTTTCACATAATACATGTTTAACAAGTTTTTGTTGTATTGAAGTTTTATACTTGACTCTGTGAAGGAAGCTGATTAAGTATGAAAGTGTCAATTTTCTTTTCCTCTTTTTTGGTTGGGTGGGAGGCAGAAGTAGGCAGATCTTTGAGTTCCAGGCCAGCCTGGTCTACAGAATGAGTTCCAGGACAGTTACAGCTACACAGAGAAACCCTGTATCAAAAGAAGAGTAAAACAGTAACAACAACAACAACAAAAAGGAACAAAGGAAGTAACAAAGGAAGAAAGAAGAAAGTGATTTTTATTTTATTATTTAAATCCCCCTCTTCCTTTTTCTTTCTGTGTGTGTGTGGTTGTGTGAGCACTTATGTATTCCCACATGCAGGATCTTGAGCAGAAGAGAGCATGAATTTAGAGCCAGACAGTTGTGAGCTGCTGTGTAGGTGCTGGGAATTGAACCTGTGTCCTGGAAGAACAACCAGTGCTCTTAGCCCCTGATCTATCTGCCAGACCTTATTATTCAAGCCTTTTATGTATTTTTCAAAATATTTTTTTATTTAATGTATATGACTGCTCTATCTTCATATACACCTTTATGGCAGAAGAGGGCATGGTGAGCCACCATGTGGTTGCTGGGAATTGAACTCAGGACCTCTGGAAGAGCAGCCAGTACTCTTAACCACTGAGCCATCTCTCCAGCCTTTTATATTTTGTGACAGCATCTCACTATGTAGCCCTGACTGGCCTGGAACTTGATGAGATCCACCTGCCTCTACCTCCTGAGTGTTGGGATTAAAGGTGTGTGCTATGATTCCCAGCTATAATGTGATTTTTCAAAAAAATATTTTTTACTCACTTATGTAGAGATTGAGATTGTGAGTGTCAGAGACAGCAGATATGTGTTGGTTTTCCCTTTCACCACTGTTAGTAATACTTGGTAGCAAATCACTCTATCTGCTCATCTATGGTGTAAAAGTTATTTCTTTGCTTGCTTGCTTGTGTGGGGTACATATGTGGTAAGGTAAATATTTGGAAGTTAGGGAACAACTTGTGGGATGTTGTAGAGTGACCTTGATAGTTTCCCACCTTCTTATAAGTGTTTGGTATTTTCAGATTTTAGATTTTGTGTCATATATTTTCTCTTTCACATAATTGTATTTTGAATCCTTTCCTGTAGAAATTTATTTAATTATTTTTTGAAATGATTGTTACTGTACAGGGTTGTTGGCCATAATTGATTTGGGGGCATTTTATTTATTTATTTATTTATTGGTTTTTCGAGACAGGGTTTCTCTGTGTAGCTTTGGAGCCTATCCTGGCACTCGCTCTGGAGACCAGGCTGGCCTTGAACTCACAGAAATCCGCCTGCCTCTGCCTCTGCCTCCCGAGTGCTGGGATTAAAGGCATGGGGCACCAATGCCCTGGGGGCATTTTAGATTGTAAGTTTTTAGATTAGTGATTCTCAGTTGATAAATTCTATCCAAGTACTCTAAAATTGGAAAAGCACTGTCATCTGAAGTGGTCCAGAACATTTTGGATAATGAATTCTTAGTCTATACATAAATACTTGTTTGTACCTCTTCTCTTCTTGAGACAGGATTTCTACATAGCCCTGACTGTTCTGGAACTTACCATATAGACCAGGCTGGCCTCAAACTAAAAGAGATCCTGCCTCTGCTTCCCGATTGCTGGGACTAAAGGTGTCTGCCACCATTCCTGGCTTTAAATGTCTGTCTTGTTGCTTTGACTTTCCTTTGCTCCTATCAGAATCTGCCTCTTCAGTGCTGCAACATAGGCTGAAGACCAGCAGGTCTCTAGACCCCAGGACTCCAGCACCAGATTGGGAATACTGAGACATCCAGTCTTTTGTTTTTGTTTTTATTTTTTTGTCTTGTTTTGTGTTTCTGAGACAGGATTTCTTTGTGTAGCCTTGGCTGTCCTGGAACTCACTCTGTAGACCTTGAACTCATCTGCCTTCTGAGTGCTGGTGTTAAAGGTGTGCACCACCACTGCCTGACCTAAATAAATCTTAAAAAACAAACACACACAAAAACCTGTTTTGGGCAAGTGAGATCACTCAGTGGGAAAAGAAACTGCCTCCAAGCCTTGTGACCTGAGTTTGATCTCTGGTACCTAATGATGGGAGAAAGTCAGTTCCTTCAAGTTGTCTTTTGACTGCACACACTATGACACACACATGAATAATTAAATGTAATTACAATCATATCTCATATTTCCAGATTATTTTTTAGAGTGTCCAGTATATTCTGTCTTAAATATCTTTTTAAAAATAAGTATTTTAAAACCTTTCAGATGGTGGTTCCAATTTGTTATTATCTCTTAGGTCTTTTTTCTCTCTAGAGGCAGGGTTTTTCTGTGTAGCTTTGTAGACCAGGCTGGCCTCGAACTCACAGAGAACCACCTACCTCTGCCCCCCGAGTTCTGGGATTAAAGGCATGCAACACCACCTCCTGACTTCTCTTCCTTTTGTTTAAATTGTTTTTGAGGTTGTGTTGTAGTTCCCCTTTGAATAATTCTTCTTCCTGTCTAGGAATGACACTGTGCGCTTTGCTTTGGATGTCCTGGCTATTCTCACTGTGGTGCCAAAAATTCAGCTCCAATTGGCAGAGTCAGTGGATGTACTAGACGAGGCTGGCTCTACTGTGTCCACTGTAGGTAGGTTGCACCTTGTTACTGTGCTAGCTTTTGTTAATGTATGCATGCGTTTGAAGGCCAGGGGACAACACCAGGATCATTCTTCAGGGATTAAACCATATTTCTTTTTGATATCTGGAACTCACCAAGTAGGCTAGGCTGGTTGGCCATTGAGTCTTGGGGATGGATTTGTTCTTTTTTCCCAGTACTAGGATACAGGCATGTGCTACTATTCCTGACTCTTGTTTATTTATTTTGGTGAGTCCAGGGATCAAACTTAAGTCCTGTGATGGTAAGGCAAACATTTTACAGACTAAGTTATCTCTGAAGCATTCACCTTGCCATTTTTGTTGTCTGATAAATTGCCTTTGCCCTTCTGGTCATGTTTATAACTTAATTTCAGGATGCTAGAATACAACAGATATTCTCAATCTGTGGGTCTCCACCTCTTTGGGGTCAAACAACCCTTTCATAGGGGTTACATATCAGATAACCTGCATATCAGGAATTTATATTACAGTTCATAGCAGTAACAAAATTAGTTATGAAGTAGCAATGAAAATAATTTTATGGTTGTGGTCACCACAACATGAGGAACTGTTTTTAAGGGTCATAGCTTTAGGAAGATTGAGAACAACTGGAATAGAAGGTTGTGGAGGTTTCTTTGTCTGCTGTAATTGGCACCATACAGTTCATATAAAGAGAGTAATTGTCATCATAGAACCTATATCCAGTAAAGGATGGAAGCAGATGCAGTGACCCACAGCCATGCACTGGGCTGAACTCCTGGGGTTCAGTTAAAGAGAGGGAGGAGGGATCGTATGAACAAGGGGGGTCAAGACCATGATGGGAAAACCACAGAGGCCGCTGACAAGAGCTAGTAAGAGCTCATGGACAATGGACTGACATCTGGGGAACCTTCATGGGACTGAACTAGACCCTCTTGAGTATGGGTGATATTTATGCCACTTACCAGGACCTGTCTCAGGGGCATGAACTGGCTTTTTGGAGCCCATTCCCTATGGTGGGATACCTTGCTCAGCCTTGATGGGGGTGGGGGATTGGTCCTGCCTCAATTTGGTACGCCAGACTTTGTTGACTCCTCAGTAAGTTGTCTTGCCAGCCCCATCTATTTTTTTGTACATGATATAATTTCATTCTTTTTTATTGCTGAGTAAGATTATACTGTGCATAATACCATGTCTTCTTTGTCCATTTGTCTGTTGAAGGACACTTACACTGATCCCATAACTTGGCTGCTGTTAGTAGTGCACAATAAAGATTGGATGGGTATAGTATCCTTGTAATGTGACATCTCAGGTCCTTCTAGCTACTAGTTTTACAAATAATAATACAATTTTTTTTTTTTATGTTATAGGTATTAGCATTATTTTGGGAGTGGCTGAGGGTGAGTTCTTTATCCATGATGCTGAAATTCAGAAGTCAGCACTTCAGATTATCATCAATTGTGTATGTGGACCAGATAACCGAATATCCAGTATTGGTAAATTTATTTCTGGAACTCCTCGGAGAAAGCTGTCTCAGACCCCCAAGAGCAGTGAGCATACCCTGGCCAAAATGTGGAATGTGGTCCAGTCCAACAATGGCATCAAGGTGCTTCTGTCCCTGTTGTCCATCAAGATGCCCATCACAGATGCAGACCAGATCCGGGCCCTGGCCTGCAAGGCCCTGGTGGGCTTGTCTCGAAGTAGCACTGTTCGACAGATCATCAGCAAATTGCCCCTTTTTAGTAGCTGCCAGATTCAACAGCTGATGAAGGAGCCAGTGCTACAGGACAAGCGTAGTGACCATGTCAAGTTCTGCAAATACGCCGCTGAGCTCATTGAGCGAGTATCAGGAAAACCTCTTCTCATTGGCACTGATGTATCACTGGCACGACTACAGAAAGCAGATGTTGTTGCCCAGTCAAGGATCTCCTTCCCTGAGAAAGAGCTGCTTCTGTTGATACGAAATCATCTCATTTCTAAAGGGCTTGGAGAGACAGCAACTGTGCTGACGAGAGAGGCTGACTTGCCCATGACTGCTGCCTCCCATTCTTCTGCCTTCACCCCAGTAACTGCTGCTGCTTCTCCTGTCTCTCTTCCCCGGACCCCTAGAATTGCCAATGGCATTGCAAATCGGTTGGCTAGCCATGCTGCTGTGGGTGCTTCTGCCCCTTCTGCGCCCCCTGTTCATCCTCCACCTCGTCCCCCCCAGGGTTCATTGGCTTTGCCTGGCCCATCGTATACAGGCAACTCCCCTTTGATTGGTAGGATCAGTTTTATCAGAGAGAGGCCGTCACCGTGCAATGGCAGAAAAATTCGAGTTTTACGGCAGAAGTCGGACCATGGTGCATACAGCCAGAGCCCCGCCATAAAAAAACAATTGGATAGACATCTTCCTTCCCCACCTACACTGGACAGTATCATCACAGAGTATCTTAGAGAGCAACATGCTCGCTGCAAGAACCCCGTTGCCACCTGTCCACCTTTTTCTCTCTTTACTCCTCATCAGTGTCCTGAGCCAAAACAGAGGCGGCAAGCGCCAATAAACTTTACCTCAAGGCTAAACCGAAGGGCATCATTTCCAAAGTATGGAGGGGTAGATGGCGGATGCTTTGATAGGCACCTTATCTTCAGCAGGTAAGGAGAGGTTCCCCATGTTCCTTGGAATTATTCTTTTATTTAAATCAAGTGTTTGGTCACTAACATCACTGAGTGATTAGTTAAAGTTATTTGTTGGCCTTAAGTATTACTGAACATCATTTTTATGTGTTTTGTGAATTAATTATTAAGTAAATTATGGGTTCATTTTATTAGATTCTGAACAATATTTTGATTCCTTTGTTACCATCACAACCAGTATGTTTGTTAGATCTTAACTTAAACTTACTGTTTCTAGCTATTTCTCAAACTTGTCTTGTGTGCTGGCCGAGTTGTCTTCTGTCTAGTTCTTTACAAATATTACAGACAGATCATGGAACCACACACTTTTTCTTTCTTTCTTTCTTTATTTCTTTCTTTCTTTCTTTCTTTCTTTCTTTTTTTTTTTTTTTTTTTTTTTGGTTTTTTAAGACAGGGTTTCTCTGTGTGGCTTTGGAGCTTATCCTGGCACTTGCTCTGGAGATCAGGCTGGCCTGGAACTCACAAAGATCCGCCTGCCTCTGCCTCCCGAGTGCTGGGATTAAAGGCATGGGGCACCAATGCCTGGCGTTAGCCACACACTATTCATTGAAAATTTAAACTACTGAAGGTCACTGTAATGTTTTAGAATTAAATTTTTATTTATAAGACTTCACGGTTTGAAACATAATACTCTTCTCTCCTACTGTCTAGCAAAGTTTGTGTTTTTCAGAGTTCCTGGATATTCTTTGTTCTGATTTATGCACTTTGTCTGTTTTTGCTTAGATTTCGTCCTATTTCAGTGTTCCGGGAAGCTAATGAAGATGAGAGTGGCTTTACCTGCTGTGCATTTTCAGCCCGGGAGCGGTTCCTGATGCTTGGAACCTGCACAGGGCAGCTGAAGCTCTACAACGTATTTAGTGGACAGGAAGAGGCTAGCTATAACTGTCACAACTCAGCCATCACACATCTTGAACCTTCCAGGGTGAGGGCTCCTCCCCTTGTTAGCTCTTAATTTGATGTGGATGGGGCCAGAGTTAAAGGGCCTTACCTTTCATTAGACTTTATTTCAGATGAGTCATTAGCTAGAGAGTCTACTTGATGTTGACACAGATCTCAGAAGGGATCTGAGCTATTGATAGGAAAATTTCAGCTGTGTGTGGTGGCACATAGTAAACTGAGGGTGATTGTGATGCAAAGTCACCTTGGGTTACAGAATAAGTTCTAGGCCAGCCCAAGTACATAAACCCTATTTCATCAAAAGAAAAACAAACAAAAAGCCCAGGTCAGCAAGATGGGTTATTGGGTAAAAGTGCTTACCATGCTTATCCCGACTTCCTTAGTTTGTTTGGTAGAAGAAAAAGGTAACTCTACAAAGTTGTCCTCTGACTTCTACATGCGTGGCACATACCTACATATCATACATAGATGCACAATAAATAAACTTTAAAAAAAGAACCATCTTTAGGCTCTGGGAATAATTTTTTTTTTCTAGTCCACTATAGGCACATGTAATTAAGATCTTAGTGATTACTAACTCCTTCTTTTTTTAGGATGGGTCCTTACTTCTGACATCTGCCACTTGGAGCCAGCCTTTGTCTGCACTTTGGGGGATGAAGTCAGTATTTGATATGAAGTATGTATTTATTTGCTTTACAGCATAGTATTTTGTATCTTATTTACCCACTTTGTTTCCCTTCATCCGATTTTAAATTTCAAGCCTTTTGGGGAAAGAGAAATAATCTCAACTGTTGGTAATTTCTTCCTTTTTCATTTGAGATTCACATTTAATAAGAATTTATCTTAGTTTATAAATAACTTTATTATGTCTTTATATTTTCATTATAAAATGGACTTGTCACTACCCCAAAATGGACATTTATATATTATGTTCACATGACAGTATTGATTTCTGGGATATTTCAAAAGCACACATCCTGTATTTGTCATTTCTTATACCAACAAACTCCCCATTATTCAGTGGAGGGAGTTTTCTTTTTAATCTATGTATACAATTGTTTCTTCTTTAGAAACTAAGGAGAATCAGGTAAGTGATTTGCAAGAGGTTAAAAATTACCTGTATTTTCAGGTGACTGAAGAGTAGTCCCTACAGTCATTACTCAGTAATGTTCTTGTTTATAGGCATTCCTTCACAGAAGATCATTATGTTGAGTTCAGTAAGCACTCTCAGGATCGGGTCATAGGCACAAAAGGAGACATCGCCCATGTAAGTACTTAAGAGTCTACTGCTATCAAGCTGATTTTACCCATTTGTTCACATTGAAATCTTCTGGAGGTAATGTGGGAATTTATGTCCTGTTGGCAGCTAGAAATTACTCAGTGAAGTGGGTGTGATAGTCCATATCTGTAATCCCAGTTATTCTAGAGACCAAGACTTTGGGAGACTGCAGATTCAGAGCTGGCCTGAGCAGTTAATGAGCCTCTTCAAAATAAAATTTAAAGGACTGGGAGCTGAGTTGGGAAGGTATTGAGAACTCTTGCCTAACATGATCTGCAATCAATCTGTAGTATCTCAACAACAAAATATCAAAGAACCAAAACACCAAAACAAACCCTCTAGTTAGAATCCAGAAGTAAATAGTTGTAAATTATGCAAAGAGCCAGACATGGTTGTGAATACCTGTGATTTCTTACTTCTGAGGCAAGAGGATCAAAAGTTCAAGCCCAAGGGCAAGCAGTGGTGGTGACCACACCTTTAATCCTAGCACTCTGGAGGCAGAGGCAGGTGGATCTCTGTGAGTTCAAGGCCAGCCTGGTCTCCTGAGAGAGTTCCACAACGGCCAGGGCCACATAGAGAAACCTGTCTTGGGGAAAAAAGGAGTTCAAGGTCAGTACTGACCACTAGTGAGACTATGTCATAAACAGTGAGCTACATGAGAAACACAGCAGAGGGTTGAGTATGAATTTGGCAACTTGAAAAGATTTTTAGTATAGTAATCTGTCCTTTTTTTCAGTTTTCTTTCTTTCTCTCCCCACTCACCCCCCATCCAGCATTTCTCTCTGTAGACTTGCCTGGTCTTGAATTTAGGATTCTTTTGCCTCAGCCTACCAAATTGTAGGATTATAGGTGTGGCCAGCCACACCCAACTAAGAACAGATGTTTATTGATTTCTTACCTTGTTTTAGATGAATTATAGCCTCTGCCTTTAGGGAGTCTTATTGGAGAGACAATAAAGAAAAGAAATATATTAGATAGTAAGTGTTACAGAGTAAGACAGGGCAGTATTTAAGAACACCGAAGGAAGTGTGACTATCAGGTAACTGGAGAAGCAGGGTAGGAGCTTGGGGAGGATGTAGAAAATTTTAAAAAAGAAAAAAAGAAAAAAATACATATGCTCATTACCTAGATTTGTCATTTTAATATTTTGCAGTGTTTTCTGTGTAAATTCCTTTTTTAAAAGATCATTTGAAAGGGATTATAAACATCATCATGGTATTTTTATCTTTATGATATTTACCTTCTAACAATAAAGACACTTTATTGTATAATAAATTTCCAAATAATTCCCATGTATCTGCTATCCAGTCCACACTCAATTTTCATAATTGTTCCTGTTGAACTTGGTTTCAAAGGTTTTGTTGTTGTTGTTGTTTGTTGTTGTTGTTTGTTGTTTGTTGTTGTTGTTTGTTTTTAAACCAGGACCTAGTCAGGACTCATGTAATGTGTTGTTATGTTTTCCTAATGTTTTAAAGCCAAGAATCTTTCCTCCAGTTTTCCTGACTTTGAATTTTGCAGACTAGAATGGTTGTCTTGTCCATGGTTCTGGGCTTCTTTGTTTCTTTATGGTGTCTTCCTTATTTATATCAGAGGAGGATCTTTTTTAAACTGGAAATATTACAATGTCTTAGTTGATGCAAAGGATCTGGTTTGTGCATGGGTTGCAAATTGTAAACTTTAGAATTTTTTAGTGTGATGGGGCTAAAATATACTCTGGAATTTTTATGTTATGGTTAATCATTGATGATTATGATCTTTGATGATAATGAGAATTCTCAAGTTTTAACCTTGCAAACATTTTCTGTTCAAAATAGAAGAAGAAAAGGTTTGTTTGTTATCTTAAATCCTTATCTAAAATCCTCCCATTTTACTGTGAGAAAGGGGTGTTTCAGAGCTCAGATAGGAGCTGGTGTCCTTTACCTTTTCTCAGGGGGTGTGCTGTGAGGATTTCAGTTGACCAGTGTCAGGGCTTTTGTGATTGGGGTTTGGGAACACGGAGAGGCATTTCACAGTCTCTCTTTAAACCTGTCACTGCGTAGATTGGTCTGATTTTTTTCTTCCCGCCCCTTCTTCTCTAAAGATTTATGATATTCAGACTGGCAACAAGCTGTTGACTCTGTTTAACCCAGATCTTGCCAACAACTACAAGAGGAACTGTGCCACCTTTAATCCTACAGATGATCTTGTCTTAAATGATGGCGTCCTCTGGGATGTCCGCTCTGCACAGGCCATCCACAAGTTTGACAAGTTCAACATGAATATCAGTGGCGTTTTCCATCCAAATGGGCTGGAGGTCATCATCAATACAGAGATTGTATCCTTACAAGAGATTGCATGTCTTACTTTGCATTTGTTACCTGATTGTTATGCAGAACCATTTCGGACTACATCACTTTTGCTCCGTAGAAATCAGTTGCTAGACATGAAAAGAGGGGAATGAACTGCTACTTTTGGGGGGAAGGGAGCTCATGTAGTGTTTATTATATGGAATTATTTGCCAGGAATATCAGTCAGTAACATGTGTTGGCACTTAAAACATCAGTACTTTGAATTTAGTAGGAAGAGAAAGTAATGCTTTAGAGACTCCATGAGGTTAGGGAAGAGCCTTTGATTGTAGTTGGTAGAGTGCTTGGCAAGCATGGTTCCATTCTACCCACGTAAAGCAGAGTTCTCAACTTCTGTATAAGATAGTTTCCCTTAATCACATCCCTCCTAGTGGGACCTTCGAACTTTCCATCTTTTACACACCGTTCCTGCTCTGGATCAGTGTCGTGTGGTGTTTAACCACACTGGGACAGTGATGTATGGAGGTAATAAGACTTTTTTACTTCATCCTCTTTCTCCTGCATTCTCACATAATTGGGTACTTGAATTTTGGAAATGCTTTTCACTTATGAAAAGTAACTGAAAATTAAAAGTTTATTTTTAAAGAACAAATGGATGAAAAATTTTGTTGATTAGGATAAAAGGCAACTAATTTTGAAGATAATTTGTATAGAAAGAAATATATGAGCCAGATGTGGTGGTGCATATCTTTAATTCCAGCATTTGGGAGGCAGAGGCAGGTCTGTCTTTGTGAGTTCCAGGCTAGTCTGGTCTATGAAGTGAGTTCCAGGACAGCCAGGGCTATTACAGATAGAGACTCTGTCTGGAAAAACCAAAAGAGAGAAAAAAAAAAAAAAAAAAAAAAAAGCAGTGAATTCCATGATGTTAACTTAGTAATGTTTCTGATTCTTAATGTTTCATTACTCTTCCTCCCCTCAATCAGCAATGTTGCAGGCAGATGATGAAGATGACTTGTTGGAAGAGAGGATGAAAAGTCCTTTTGGGTCTTCCTTCCGAACATTTAATGCAACTGATTATAAACCTATAGGTAAGCATGCAAGGGCAGGCACTTGATCATTGTTTTCTTCATGTCTTGGTATCCTTCCTTAAGATCCTCCATTTTCCAGGAGGACTTTTTATTGACAAGTACAGAAGTTATAGAAGTATCTATGAATATTGACCTTTAAAAATTTATTTTTAATTATGTCTGTGTGTTTGTCAGTGTGTAGGTATGTGCATGTGAGTGCATTTGCCCACAGTGGCCAGAGGCATCAGATCTCCTGGAGTTACAGGTGGTTGTGAACCATCTAACATGGGTGCTGAGAACTAAACTTGGGTCCTCTGCAAGGATGTACTCTTGACCACTGAGTCATCTGTATAGTCCTAAATATTGGCTTCTAATTAATTCCTGTGAATGAAAAAGGTTTTTACGCCACAGCAGTAATTTAAGTTTCAGTCACATTCTCTTTTTCAGCAACTATTGATGTGAAACGGAACATCTTTGACCTGTGTACAGACACCAAAGATTGCTATCTTGCTGTCATTGAGGTAAGGGAGGCTTACAGAGACTTTTTTACTATTGTGATGGTATTTACAATAATTTCCAAGTTATATTTAGAGATTTTATTTGGCATCAGCTGCATCCTAAAGTAAGTAATATTCTTGATTAGAGATAACTGATACTGTACTCAGTTGATAGAGTTTGGGAAATGCATAGTTTAAGAGAAACAGTGAGAAAAATCCCTTTATAAATTCCTAGCTCCTGTACTCAAACTGCTCTTTCTTTCTCAGAGGAGTCTTTGTGTCTCATCAGAGTAAGATAACTTTGTTGCAGTGGTAGTGGCTTCTCCTATGCTTCCAGCTACCATTGCCTAAACTTTTCCATTCCATCTCTTTCCCACTCTGTCCTGTGTATACCATTTTGAGAGTCAGCCAAATGATTGTAGGTGTTGGAAACTTTGATAGTTACAGGGTCTAAGAAAAGGGCACCTGTCAGAGCTAAGGTATGGATGTGGGCACTCTGACTCACTGCTTAGTTCAGAGTGTTTTTCCCATTCCAGAATCAAGGCAGCATGGATGCCCTGAACATGGACACGGTGTGCAGGCTTTATGAGGTGGGCAGGCAGCGTCTGGCGGAAGACGAGGATGAAGAGGAGGACCAGGTCAGTAAGCTTGGAGATCTCTGTGAAAGCCTGGAGGGATACGTGCTCTGTTTTTGTTGGAGGGGATTTTAAGATAAGTCTTCTACATGCTGCCATTATTTCAAAGACTTCTTAATATGTCTGAAACTTACAGAAAGTGAAATTATATTAGTGTAAAACATTCTTAAAAATTTAAATGGATAAATTAAAAAACAGTCATCTTTACTGAAGAATTTTAAAACAAAAGGGGGACAGGAAACTACTTTGTCATTAGGCTTTTAAATATGCAAAGGGTGGAATTATATGCTTGCTGTCTTAGTACTCAGGCAGGAGGATTGTGAGTTCAAGGCCAGTCTAGTCTATACAGAGTGAGTTCAAGGCCAGCCTGAGCTACCTGGTAAAATCATGTCTCCAAAGCACAAATACCAAACCAGAACAACAGCAACATAACCTAGTACCTAACGACCCTGTGTTCATTTACAGTGTGCAGCCTAGCAATCTCTGATTTTACTTCCATGCTTGTTACAGTGTCCATTTGGGCTTCAAGATAAGCAGCTCCCCTAGGGCGATCGAGATAGCTTATTGTTTAAAATTTCCAGTTGCCAAGTCTGATGATCTGAATTCAATTCCCTGGATTCATGTGTTAAAAGAGGAAAACCAATTTTCTAAATTGTCCTCTGACCTCCACATGTGGACTATGGTGTGCACCCCACCCCTTACGTAAATAAGGTAACACAGGAGATAGCAGCTCTCATATCCCAGTGCCAATGTGATCAGATAGCACTCCTGCTGGAGACGATAATAGTGGAAGGATTAGGTAAAGATCATTTTGATGGTTTGGAGAAATTTAAACATAAATACAATGTAAATAGGTCATATTGTATCCCACAGTATTAGCTTTACCTTTCTTGTGAGGTGGGAATTTTATGTAGCAGATGTTTGTATTGGTTTCAGTTCTGAAGAGCATCTCAAACTTGAGAGCATCAGCAGATTTTCCTGATTGCTGGGCTCACAGCCTTCTTTTTACAAGAGTACCCTCTAGTCCCTCTTTTTTGTCTTTTACAACATTTGCTGCCAAGGTCATGCAGAGTTGAAGTGAAGGACTAGTGTTGGACTTCTCACTAAAGATAATGAAGCCCCCAGAAATAACCTTTTGCAGATCTTGAGTTAATTTCTTCACTTTTAGTATTGGTCTTATGTAAGGGACTTTCAGGTCCCCTGGATGATATGTACTAAAGAATGAGAAGAACTCTCCTCTTTCTGGCCATATCACTCTCCGGCTTTTGAGCATCAGGCTCTGTGGTCAGGGCTAATGAAGTAACCTTTTTTAGTGCCCCAAATAGCATGTACTTAACATTTACATTTACAAGAATATTTTTTAAGTAAAAATTTTCTTCTTTCTCCTCAGTCTCTTTTGTGCATGCTCTCTCTGTTTCTTTTGTGGTAGTATAAATTAATACAGGTCCTTTTACATGCTAAGCACTTCCCAGCCCCTCACCCTTTTTAAAACTTTAACATAGGATCTAACCAAGTTGCCCATACCTTGTTAAAACAACAACAAAAAAGTAACAAACCCAAATCCCAAAGTAATTTTCAAAACCAATAAAAAACAAAACCCAGCAGTTTTCTGAGTGCAGTGGGCTAAAGACTCAAATTTCTCTGTAACAGACCCCTTAGTACTGACTAAACAAAGGCATTTTGTTGTGTCACTTTGAAATTCAGGGAATGTATTTCACTGTAGTTATAGTTGGTGCATTATCTGCTCCCTGAACACTAGGCAATCATTTTACCCAGCTGAACTGTACCCTAACTAGGAGTCTGTTTTTGAATACTGTGTTGTCTGAACTTGAAAGATGATTCAGGACACCTGAGTGAGAAACACTGTGTTGAGAAATCTAAGACACAGTTCTAGAACCCCGTGTGTGCTTTCTTGGTTTCTGCTGGTTTGGGTGGTGTATTCCACCTGGCTAAGCATGCTCAGGGGTGATTGGTAGTCCTCAGATAGGAGTTTTGAATGGAGTAAGAGAAAAGTATGCGTTTGTGAAGTATGTGTGTGTTTCTGTTTCTGGATAAGGCTGAAATCACTAGGAGCAGAATCTTCATTACTGTCTAGCAGCTGCTTGACCCAGAGGCATTTTCCTTTGTAGGGTGTTCTCCTTTGTAGGGCCATGTGTTGACGGATGTTTCTGTCCAGCCTGGTCCTGCCGCCCTTCAGTCCCAATTAAACATACTGAGGCTTATATTAATTATAAACTCTGGCTGATGGCTCAGGCTTCTTATTGGCTAGCTCTATCTTATTAACCCATTTCTATTAAACTGTGTATTGCCATGAGGCTGTGGCTTACCTGTAATGCTATGGCATGTTATTCCTTTGGCGGCTACATGGCATCTCTCTGTGTTTCTCCTCCCCGAATTCCCCTAGTCTGGTAGCCCTGCCTATACTTCCTCCTGGCTACATCCTGCCTGTCCATTGACTGAAACAGCTTTATTCATCAACCAATAAGAGAAACATATATTCATAGCATACAGAAGGACATATCCCCCATCAGCCAAGTGTTCATTTGTGACTTCCTTTCCTCTGTCATACAGCTAAATAATATTTTCTTGAGTGCTAAACTCTGATTTATATGTTGCTACTCTTTCCTTATAACAGCTTGAAAGTGATAATAAAATCTCTAAATTTCATGTAGTTGCCTTGAATTTTTTCTTGCTGTTTTTTTTTTTTTGTATTTTTTTTTCCCCTTTTTGAGATAGTCTTTTCTTTGTACCCTTGACTAGCTTAGAACTCACTATATTGAGTAGGGTGGTCTTGAACTCACAGAGATCCACCTACCTCTGCCTTCACTGCTGGAATTGAAAGCTTGTGCGTGTGTGCGTGTTTGTTTTTTTCTTAATTTTGAGGTAGAGTCATTGTAACTCAGGCTGGTGGCAGTTTTAACTTGTGGCAGTTCTTTTTTGGCAGTCTCCTGAATGCTAAGATTATAGGCAGAAGCTATCATGTCTTGGTTTGAGTGGGTTTCTTTTTTGTCTTTTAGATTTTAGGCAGGGTCTTATGTAGTTCACACTGGTCTCAAATTTACTATGTAGCCAGAGATGGCCTTGACCCATCTACTCTTGCCTCCACCTTCCCTTCAGAGTACTAGGATTACAAGCATTCGCCACTATGCCTGATAAATTGCTTCCTTTTTTCATCCTTCCCTCCTTTCCTAGATGGTGGTCTCATACAGTTGAGGCTGGCCTTGAACTTGTCATATAGCTGAGAATGACGCTGAACTGATCTTCTGGCTCCCCCTCCCAAGTGTTAGTATTATAGTTAGGCATGAGCTACTATGTCCAGTTCTCTGAAAAGTTTTTCTTAACAGTTACAAAAATCATGTATGATTAATGTGTCTATTTGATAGAGAGACGGGTGGGGTATATGTAGGTGTGTGTATGCCACAGGGAACATGTGGAGGTCAGAGAACAACTTTGTGGAGTGGTTCTTTCCTTCCACCTTCGTCTGGGTTCTGGGGATTGAACTCAGTTCTTTAGGCTTGTGTAGCCGGTATCTTCAATTACTGCTGGCTCAGTACAAGTTTCTTAGTTGTGCCATTCTTTTATTCTTGCTTTACTTTGTTGCTATAGACACTATACTCTTCATGCTGCCTGTCATGAAATAAGATGAGATTTAGTGGCTGGGCATGGTAGTACATGCTTGTAATTCTGGCACTTGGGAGGCTGTAGCAGGACAATTTTGTTTGAGACTGGCTTGGTTGCATATTGAGACCCTGCCTCCAAAAGTGCATGAGCAAATGCATTAGTAAATATTTTATTCTTGGTAAGTAAATAGAGAAGGTGCAGTTGTCAAGCATTATCTTACACAGCAATGACATAGGTACTGATAGACTCAGGAGTATCTTTCCCCTGTTTGGTCATAAAAAACATCCATTAGGTCTGTCTTAGGCTTCTTGGCTGAGATATATGTAATTGTAAATCTGAAGCAAAATTGAGTTGTATTTTGAATTCCTTGTCTAACGTCATCGTCTTTGTCCTCCATATTTTTGAAGTTTAAGACCGGGGGCAGTCTTCTCTGGGTATCATCACCTGGCACCAGTGCGGCCTGGTGTTTTGTCTTTTAAGGTGGAAGTTGGAAGGAAGCTAGGATTGCCCAGAGCACTTTGGGGCTATTCATTTCGAGGGCTTCGTTGTTGAGTATATGGGGTAGTGAGAAAGGCAAAGGCGCCAAAGAGAAGTTGCTGGCTTTGGAAGCAAGGGAACCATCATGAAATAGCAACTTAACCTAAATATTGCATTCCTCTCCCCTCTCTCCAGGGAGCATGTGTTAGGAAAAAGACCAGTTCTCTTTCTGTGATTCTGCTTAATTTGTGAATAATTAAGTAAGAAAGATATTGGAATGAGGACAGGCTGTTGGTAAGGGCTTCTGAGTTTCTGATTCTGAAGGAAAAATGGAGGCTATCTCTGCATGGATGCCAGTGTCCAATAGTTAGGTGGACCCTAGCAAGTGTGTAGAAAAGTACAAATGCTTTCTACATTAGAGGGACTTTGTATGCATAGGTGTGTGGCATGGGTAAGTTAGTACTACTTTCAGATTTCTCAGGATCTAGGCTAACTTCACTGCACACTAATACCACCCTCTGGTGGTTCACCACCTGCCGTATTTCAAGTTTGAAAGACATCCATTACTGAATGCTTTTGATTTAGAGATATTGGGATGGGATAATACTGTAAGTTTCATTTCTAATATTATGTTGGTCCATATCATTTCTAGACTCTTGTGATAGTGTGATGCATTTATACTGTTCCCATTGCATCTCTTCCCCACTACCTTGCTTTATGCCTCCTTGAATTTTTTAAATGAACACTTTGGTTTATATGCTTCACCTGATTTTTAAAACTAGACTTTTCATTTTCATACAAGTTATTTGCTATTCAAAATTTTGTCCTGGGCTTGCTACCTGCTCTTTGGTCTTCTCAGATGGTTTGGGTGTGCCATATGGGTTAGGGAAGCAAGCACCTGTGACCAACACCTTTGAATTTGCCTTTTCACTTTAGCAAAACAAGCTCAGGATAATGAGTGGTCAGTTGCCATTTGCTAAAATGGTCTACTATAAAGTACCTATATGAAATGCTAGTTATTGAGAGATGAAGACTGACCTGCATTCAATCCCTAAAACCCTGTGGTGGCAGGAGAGAACAGACTCCCACAAGATGGCTCCTGATCTCTGCTCATATATACATAATACGTGAATGAAAAAGTTGCTTTTTATCCTTAGGCTTAAGTAAGTGTGGATATTTAACAGAAAGGGATGAACTGTCATCATGCTGATTGAGTGGAATGTATAGGAACACTTAACCTTGCTTCGTTGGTCCTGAGGCAGCTACTCTGCCTAGCATCAGGCAGTTCATAAAAGTACTCCTAGAGTTCATATTATTTATTCAAAGTTTAGTATCTATTTCCAAAAAATTTAGTCAACTTTGTTGTTGGCTTTTAGGGAAAGTTATGAAGCCAAAGGTTAATGATCATTATTACTAGATTTTGAAAATTCAGTAGTTGTCAGTTAATTACTGTTAACCTTAAATTTATAAAGAACAATCTGAACAAGGGAATAATGTTTTCTTTTTTCCACTCTGTTTGGAATCTGGGACACACTGTGTGCTGTGCCTCCTGTGTGTGTTCTCCACTGCCTAGAAGCGGATGGTGAGTCCACACCAACTGCACCCCTGGCCAGAGGTGAATGTAGTGACCCCTGAAAGGTTCTCTCTCTCTTTTTTTTTTTTCCCCTTTAAAAAAAAAAAAAAAAGAATGTACTTGAGTTAAAAAACCCGTAGCCTTTTGGGGTGGTCAGTGCAGTAACAAACAGGTGCTAAAGAAGGAAGTGAGGTGTGCAAATGAGACGTGTCAGACAGCAGGATTGCATCTGAATTTCATTTTAAAAACTGTCCTTGGTTTTTGATTAACTGTTTTTAAAGTATGGCCAGAAATTTGGTTTTCTGACTGGTTATATTTTGGAAGGAAATAAAAGCTAAAAGCCGTTTCTCTTGAAAAAAAGATTCAAGAAGAATTTTTGAATTATCTCTGAACAAATGCTACATTAAATAAGCACACATATGAAGATTTTTCACAAATCTTGGCAACTAGCCAGTTTGATGTGTGGTTAGTGGGATTGCCTAGACGTAACTTCCATGCTCCTGTCCTTGGGAAGGTGAGGTGGACAGAAAAGTGGAGCTTCAGAGCCGTGTGTACTTGAGCTGGCATCTGCACTGGTTCAGGGTTAGGGTTCCCATCACAATTGTACTGCGTAAACTCCATCCAGAACAATCTGCTTGCCTGCTGCGGTGGTACATGCCTCTAATCCCAGCACCCAGGCGGATTGTCACGCAGCCTTTGGGATGTTTAGCTTATGAAGGGAATAGAGCACACAGAGCGCAGAGCCCAGTGGGCTGGTGGGCTGAGGGATAGTGCGGCAGTGGAGGGCAGGGTGTGGGAAGGGGCTGCTGGAGACCCTGGTTTTTGAGAAACAAGTTAACTAGAAGCAGAGCCAAGGAAGCGGGACAATTGCAAGGAAGCTTCAGATTTTACCTGAGAAGGGGGATGAATGCTGTTAGAAGTAGCCAGAATTTGGTTGTAAAACTATGTGAGTTTTAAATTTCTTTAGGTGTGAAATGATATATGCAGGCAGAAAAAATAAAACAAATATGCTTAGGGGAAAAAATAAGGATCAGTCTAGCAATAGTTTAGGAGACAAAATTGTCTAGTGACATTCGCTGATAGTTTAAATGCCAGCTTTGGCTAGTGACATTTACTACATTGGAGCCTGATGGTTAATGTTCAGGTTTTGATATTCAGCACAGAGGGTTACGTGCCTATGAACAACAAACTCGCTCATTGAACATTGTATGTACATCAAGCACTTTCCAAAAGCATATACTTTACACATACATTAAACAAAGAAAACAAACAAACAGAAGCACACAAAACACTTAGATTAACCAGATATGGTGTTGCGTAACTTTAATTCCATCACTGGGGAGGCAGAGTCAGGCAGATCTTTGTGAGTTTAAGGCCAGCCTGGTCTACATAGTAAATTCCAGGACATCCATTGCTATATAGTGAGACCCTGTCTCAATAAACCAAAGCAATAAGTAAAATACCACTTAAAAATTACCTCACAGTTGATCTTTATGCTTATAGTTTGGCTTAGTGGAGGCAGCCTCATTCCAGAGCACACTGTACACTGTGGAGTGGTGTGGGCCGAAATTGGTCCTCCCTGTATAAGAAGAAAGACAAAGTGAGCAAGTGGAGTAGTGGCAGCTGAGTGTCTGGGAGCCAGATATGCATTTGTTACCTTTTCAACAGTGGATAGGTGGCAGGCACTTGGAGCCTACGTACTAATGAGAAATTGTTGGGTTTGGGGAGCTGAATCTTTTTGCTTAAGAAGTGAGTAGCAGTGGAGGGCGTGAAGGTCTCCAGGGCAGGGGTGTAAAGAGCACATCTGTGGGAACATGTTTCAAGGTGGATTCAGGCCCAGAGCAGGAAGCTTGCCAAAGTCACATTTAAGGGCCAGAGACTAGAGGAGGGAGGGAATTCCTGCTTTTGATCTGGCAGGAGGCTTTGGGGCTTTAGATAATCATGAAATTGACTTGAATTCAGAAAGAAAAAAGTTTACTTCACTATGTTTTAAAACTTATTAGTAGCTTTTTTTTTTTTTAATGTACCTCATTCCCTGCAGAGATTATTAGTAGCTTTTAAAATGGCTTCATTCTCAGTTCTTCTAAAGTGTCTTCAATCCTGGTAAAGACTTAAAGAATTAGAAAAACAAAAGCCAACACTTTACATTAGATCCAATGGAACCCTTATTTAGATAGAAAAGAGAGATGCTGTGCTGTTGGGGCTTTGACTCGCAGTAATTGCTCTAAATGTTCCTTCCTTAGTCTCTTTGGATTCTGCCACAACATTTGGATAGGTCTGTGAGCTCCATGATCCAGGTTTCAGATTTGAATTTTAGACAGTTAAGATGGACATAACTACGCATTAAGAGTAGAGACAAGGAGGTGACATAAAGCCTAAAAAGTTTGGTTTGTAGATGGTGAAATTTAACCCTTGTATTTGCTATTTTCCAGCATTGCTCTTGATTTGGAAACTACTTAATTATTGGTCAACCAAGCTTGCATTTGCTGATTAACTAATACCTAGTTGAACAGCTAACATATCCACTCAATTGTGGGCCTTGAAAAGTTATGTTGATGCTGTGTGGTGGTATGCACACTTTTAATCCCAGCACTAGGGAGGCAGAGACAAGCAGATCTCTGTGATTTGGAGGTCAGCTTGGTCTACAGAGCAATTCTAGGGCAGCCAGGGATGTTACACAGAGAAACCCTGTCTCAAAAAAAACAGAACCAGGTTGTTTTTAGCTGGAGGTATACAGTGGCAGAGTGCTTGCCTGGCATATATGGTGTCCTGGTCTGTATTCTAGCCCCATACATTCTGTGCACCCCCCACTCCCAGTAAAAAAAGCTCAGGGGTTGTGCTGTTGTAATTTCTTGTTTGTTTTTGACAGGTCTTACCTGTCAAAAATTTTAAACATAATTGTTTTGTTCCACAATGACTAGAGAGACATAGGTCCTTATTCTTTCCTCTGTGTTTATTTTTAATGTTGGTTCTTTGTTAATAGATGTAATTTTGGTCAAGGCCATGGAAATGTGCCTGCAAAGGAGCTGAAGTTATTATCTGATGAGGTCTTTGAGCTTTTCCTGACTTTGACCTCTTGTTTCTCTTTTGTTTGTGTGAGCTCGTCTGTGTTACTCACTCACTGCTTCCTCCAGACATTCTTAGCTCCTTTCAGGTAGGTGAATGCTTAGTAGTTATCAAGTCTGTTTTTGGAAGTGATACATAGCCAAAGACGTAGAATAGTGGTCTCAAGTGATCACACAACACACACACCTCTAGTATAGTCACATCCTTGCACACACTAGGATTACTGAATATCACTAGTTTTTCCCATGTAGCTGCCATCAATTGTTGGAAAGTCTGAATCACTGCATCAAGCTGTTTATCAAGGGTATCTATGGGTTGGGGAGATGGCTGAGTGAGAAAAGTACTTGCCAAATAAGCATGAACCCAATCTTGAGTCTCCAGAACTCACATAAAACTGGTTATGGTAGTAAGCAGTTATAATCCTGTAACTCCTATAGTGATGGGGGAGGCTGAGACAGGAGAAGCTTGCATGCCAGACTAGATACTTGGCTGAAGAACAAGAGATCCTGTCTTAAGATGGAAGATGAGATCAGCAGTGGAGGTTGTCCTCTGACTTCCACATGTGTGCTGTTGCACTTCTGCCCAGCTATACTAACACCAAAGAGCGAACGCTCACCCCCTACCTGTTGTGTGTTAAAAAGTCTTTAATGGTTATTCCTGGGTTATGAGGCCTAGATGCAGAACTGCTTGTGGACAAGTCTGACTTATACTGTAGATGTGATTTCCTTTCCTTTTCTTTTCCTTCTTTGTGGTGCTGGAGTTTGAACCCAGGGCCTTGTCAACAAAGTGCTTTTTTAAAAAGGGAGTGGCAGGATATTTAGAGTCTAGGATACCTAGAGAAAATGTTCATTGCTTTTCTAGCACAATATTGATTGCTTGCTTGCTTGCTTGATTGCTTTGTAACAGGGAAGAGTAGGTATCTATTTGCTCTGTCTTGTGTGCCTTGTTTGTTGAAATGTTCATACTAAGTGCTCAGTAGCTCTGAAGGATCTCCCATTATGTAGGATGGAGTACATAAGCTGCGGGGTTTAGGAGCTGGCAACTCAGCAGCTGTGTTCTGTTTTGCTAGAACATGGAACTTTAGGTCTTTGAAGGTTATTGGTAGCTTTAGACACATGTGAAGCAGGTTTTCTGTTTCTTTGCATAAGGGCTGTATCACCAGGATGCCCTTGTGGAGAGGCCCATAATCCTTGCTGAAGGGTTTTTCAAATGTCTTGAACATGTGTGTCTGTCCCAATCATCATGGATAACGGTTTATTCCTTTGTGCCTCCCCCACCCCAAGAGTAGGAATCACCACATGGCCCATATGGGTTAAGCCTTTGTGTTTGTCCTAATGGACTTGATGCTGTCTTGCCAGGAAGAGGAAGAACAGGAGGAAGAGGATGATGATGAAGATGATGATGACACTGATGATTTAGATGAACTTGACACTGACCAGTTGCTGGAGGCAGAACTGGAGGAGGATGACAACAATGAGAACGCAGGAGAGGATGGAGACAATGACTTCTCTCCCTCTGATGAGGAGTTAGCAAATCTTCTAGAAGAGGGAGAGGAGGGGGAAGATGAAGACTCTGATGCAGATGAGGAAGTAGAACTGATCCTGGGTGACAGTAAGTATAAGGCAGAGTTTGGGAGGAACCCTAGCACCTGGGGCCAGGTCCCTCTTCTTGGACCAACCCAGTCCAGAAGACAGCTGTGCTTGGGTTCTGCTGATTCATCACTCTGGCCTCTTGAGGAATAGCACTGTGGCATCAATCACCCCTATTCTCCTATCAGATTTTATAACTATCCTACCTGGCTCCTACCTCTACATTTTAACCAAAGGCCTGTAAACGTTTTTCTGTTAAAGCAAAGCCAATGCTTTTTTTTTTCCACTTCCTGGCTTGTATGCTCTCTATTGCAGACACTCAGCTGTGCTGTAAGAATGAGAAAGCAGTCACAGGCCAAACATAAGTTGATGTTTATGACTGTTCCAATAAACCTTGTTTACAAAGTAGGTATGAAGCCTATAGCTTTTGAATTCCTTCTTTAAAGGCTTGGCCTTAGAAAGGCCAAAGCACAGCTGTCACTTGAGGCTCAGGCTGGAATCAGTGAGAAGCAGTTCCTTACAGGCTACTGTGCCTTTGTGATTGTTGCATACAAATTAAGGACCTTTTGTGGGAGAGCCATTTCCAGGCTGCTTTTGACCAGTCCCCCCTAAAGGCTGAGGAACAAATGCATCTGTTTTGTTCATTCCTCCTCCACTTCTTGTTCCAAAGTTTGAAGAGCAAACTCCAGTCTGTGTAGTAATTCCCCACTAGTGGATTTCGGAAGCCATCTTCTACTTTTGCTACAAATGAATCTTAAATAAACCAACCAGCAGTGTTAAGACTGAGCGAACACCACCATTGCACTCTTCCATGTCTCAGCATTGCTATAGAGTGCCATTGTTGCCAGACTTGTAACTGTGGTCCTAGTTCTTTGTATTGCTGCCCTGCCTGAGTGAGGAGTGACTTCTGTCTCATATACCCAGCTATCATAACCAGCATTCTCACAGGCATGGTAAGGTATTGTGTGTAATAATGACAGCCACTAATCACAGAGGGATGTTCATGTTTAATTAAATTAAAAATTAGCTTCTTATTTCCAAATGCTCTGTAGCCATATATTGCTACGGCAGGAATACATACATTCATATCATTTAATATCATGACAGAAAGTTGTGTTGTGATGGCCTAGGCCAAGCAAATGCCAAGCTTCTTCATCAGAGGGCCTTATGTTTATAATCATGTTTTCTGGTAGAAGAGGTGAATATAAATAACTCCTGTCATATGTACTATGCATACACAATGCTTTTCCACCTGATGTAAGTTTACTTTCTTTGGGACAAATAACTTTTATGGGCTGGTAGTGCTGAAGACTGACAGCTGATTGCCTTAGTAGAGACTTTTAGCAAGTCCTCTTAGAGTTACTTGAGGAAGCTCTTGGTGGGGGTGGGATTGCTTATATCCACCTATCTGCTGTTTATCATATTTAAAGGTTGAGGTGATCCCGGCCATGACCTAAAAGCCAGGTAAGAAGGACCCAGAGACATTTTAAATAAAATACCAATAGTGAGATGTTACAGACAATTATACCTCCTTTCAATTAATAACATTAGTTAATAATACAGGAGGTGGGGTCAGTTAACTGCAAGAAGCTGGTGTCACCACCACATGTAAGAGAGTGTCCATTTATTTTTTATTTGTTTGTTTTTAAGTAAGTTTTTAGATAAACTAGAAAGACTAATCAAAAGCTGCTTTTGAAGGAGGGACTTTACAACAAAGTTATAGTATTACCAACAAGGGTTGCAATACTGTTATTGGGTGTCCCATTTTTGTTCAGTCAGGCCTATTCCTCCAGGGCCTACTTTATAGCGAGGAGTGGCTAGACTGCATATCCTGAAGAACTGCATCCCTGTTTTTTTTAACCAGTACACTATCTCCATAAAGGGGGATTGGGAGGGAATATAACCCAGGCAATGAAAATAAAAATACTCCCCAACAAAGATAAAATAGAGAAACCTTCCCACCCCCTACTCTAACCCTGACAACTGCCTTCATTCACAGGGCTGTGTACTTAATCCATGATGGGGGCAGTGAATGAAAGCAGAGAGCCGCTACCAGTGACCGTGTCCCAACAATCCAGATGGCACTTCAGCTTCTGCTCATGCTTTACAACAGTAAATGACACATAGATGTGCTAATGTGCATTTAATCACCAGAGGAGTGAAGATCTCTGGGCTTTTTTATTCTGTAATGTTTCTAAACCTCTACCCATTAAATGCAAAGAAAAATGGAAGGAGTCTTGACAGCAGCAGGGACACCCATATGGTGATAAGATGGGTTTAAGTGTTATTCGCGGCAAGGAGCCTAATCCGTGCTCCAACTTTTTTTAGGTCTTGGACTTCACTGTTTTGATACAACTGTGCACATCCCCAGTGGTGGGGACTACTTGCCTTCCAGACACCTTAGCGTAGTCCTAGCTTACCTGTATTGGGATGATGCATTTTGGTATGAAACGCCCTTTAAGTGTTACATTGGGTCTTATTCTGGCAGGGACAGTTGACGCTTCAGTGTTTCTCTGAAAGGGGGGATCCTGGGCAGCAGTGGCTACATGGTTAATGTACATTGCTCTCAGGTATTGCAAGGTGACACCAGGTACTGGTTCAGCCAAGGATGCTTGGTTTTGTGTGGGGCACAATGGTCGTCATCTCAGACCCCGAGTTTGTCCTAGTCACCTAACATGGTTTACTGTGTGGCCCAGATTGACCTCAAATTCCCTAATCCTTCTGCCTTCATCATCTGAGTACTGGGATTACAGGCATGTGCCACCACACCCAGCTTCAGGTTTTCCATTCTTAATTTGAATATAAATCCTCTCAATTTGTATTTGTTAACAGTACACCCTCCTTTTGCCATTCTGAAAATTTCTTCTCTCAAAACAAAGGTAATCTGGAAAACTTTAATTTTATAAATTATAAGAATATTGTCACTATAACTTGGTTGTAAATATTGACATATACATGACAACATGTGGATATTTCTGCTTGGACTCTGAGATGGAGACACAGAGGTGGCACCTGTAGGTTGTCCTTTATTGATTGCTCTTTCTGTGTTTTATGGGCTGTCCATTGTGGATATTGCTATCCCTTGTGGCTGTACTAGACTCCTTATTTATAAGAATTGTTATAAGATTCATTCTGATTGTCTAGAGTAACTGTGCCTGAGCTTATGGAGCCTTTTTAGGGTATGGTGAAAGCCATAGAAACCCACACCCTATAGGCTGTCATATGACTTTGCAAAGGCCCTGGGTCCTGCAGGGCACAGCTCCAGACACAGAACCCTAGTGCTTGAGAGGAAGGCATGTCGTCAGGGTCTTTGTGTTTCTGCTTCTGGGGACCCCTTGCTCCCAAGCCTGGATATTGTAAAGCAACAACAGGTCAAAACACCAGAAAGATATTTATAGTTCATCTGTCTTTGCTGCATAGACCTTTCAGGATGGGAGATCCTGACCAGATGCTGGGGATTGGGTCACTGCAACACTTGGGGCTGAGAAAAGGCTAGGGGGATTGATAGAAGGGGTCCTGTCATCTGACCACTGGGTACTGTGATCCTCACTGAGCAGTCCTTAGATGTGATGCAGAGTTAAGTCTTGGCTGGCTCCTTTTTGCAGTAGGCTAGGGGGATTGAACTGCCTTACTTCCTGGGGAGGTTCTCAGGCAGTTGGGCCTGGCCTTGTTGGCTTGCCTATGATACAAACACTGAAGGATTCTGTAGAGGTTTGCAGAAGTGTTTGGCACTGACAGGTGCTGTGTGTGGCTCTGGGGAGCACTTCCTTACTGTCTTCTGGAGTTTTTACCTCAGAGAAGCTGCTTGGGTACGGTCTGTTCATGTTCAAGTGTCAGCTTTTTATTCTGTGACCACTCCATTGTGTTTCCCAATCCTTGCAATGTTGGGCCACGTTTGGATTCTGGGAACACCGATTTCCCTACCGTCAAACCATCTCTTTTTTACTTGAAGGGCATTCTTGTGTTAGTACTGTCTTTTTGTTTTACTGTCCCCCCTCCCCCCAGGGTCCTTGAAGAGAATGAGGATTTGGGAACATGAGTTTTTCCTTCCTTGCCTTGCCCTAGAATTCTTTCAGGTACCTTGGAGAGGCTGCTGAAACTGTGTATGTGTGGGCATCCCTTTCCACATGGACACGCCAGAGTCTAGGTGTTTCAGGATTCAGGCTCTGTGGTCCACACTCCTGGGAATCTTAGGAAAATATTCTCCACACCTTGTTATTATTTTAAAAAATTTTAAGAGCACTTGATCTTGCAGGACCTGGGTTTGATTCCCAGCACCTACATGACAGCTCATAACCATCTGTAACTCCAGTTCCAGGGGACCTGATGCCTGTTACCTCCTTGGGCACCCAACATTTGTGTTGCACAGATATACATGCAAGCAAAACACCCATATGTACATTTTTAAAAAAGTTCAAATTACATTTAAGGAGAGAACATGTTTTCTACAGTGTGCGGAGGTCAGAGGACAGTTTGTGGAGTTGGTTCTCTCCACCATGTAGGCTTCAGGGACAGATGGCAATTGGATAGGATTGGTGGCAGGGACCTTTGCCTGCTGAGACACTTTATTGGCCCCTTTCCATAGTTTATTGAACAAACACATAGGGCCTTAGAGGTTTTTTTTTTTTTTTTTTTTTTTTTTTTGACTAGTTTTGACTTCATCAGATAGGCATGATGTGATTTTTAAGGGCCCTTTGGTGAAGGGAGGGTTAAGGACCAGGGTCTCATTACAGCCAGGTGACTTTTCCCGAGCGTGGGATTACAATGGTCCTCACACCTGGCTTTGGGGGGCTCTTTTGCTATCATTTAGTTTCATTTCTCAGTGGATCGTTCCAGAAGTGTCAATGATTTTGTTCCTGTCTGCATATTGTTGGAGGCCTTTGGTCTCAGTGCTCCTTTTGGCCTCCTCCTTTGTGGATGGATGGCTCTTCTGTAGCTGCATTACAATACAAGGATTGAGTCCTACGGTCATCTGCCTTTGTAGGCTCCTAGGACTGGAGAAAGAGATTCAACTTGCTTTTAAAATTAAATTATAGTGCCGGGCTATGGTGGTGCATGGCTTTAGTCCCAGCACTCGGGAGGCAGAGGCAGGTGGATCTCTCCGAGTTCAAGGCCAGCCTGGTCTACAAAGTGAGTTCCAGGACAGCCAGGGCTGCACAGAGAAACCCTGTCTTAAATTAAAACAGCCCCCCCCTCCCCCCCCAAAAAAAGTCAGTGTGTACATTTAAGGTATCCATCATGAAAATATGGGACTTATATAAAAAGGTTACTGTAGTGAAAAATGGACATGCCTACTATCTAACCATCACCTACTTCCTATGGCAAGAACAGCTAAAAACAAAACCAAAAAATACCCCTCCCCAAAACTCTTTAGTATGTTAGGACTCTAGACTTGTTTATCCTTTGTGTCTGCTACTTTGAACTGTTAACTTTGTTCTTCCTGTCTGGTCTCCCAGTCCCCTGGTAACATACTTTGTTTTAAAGACAGGGTTTTACTCTAACTCAGGCTGGCTTAGAGCTCATGAGCCTCCCTTTTTAGTGCTTTCTCAGGGTCAGGCTTATGATCCTGCCATAAAGACACAATAGGCCTGGGGCTGGGACCTCTGTTCTCCTCTCAGCCCTGTCCCTTTGCAGCCCAGTGCCCCAGGTGGAGGCTTGAGGACACTTGATCCCTCTGGGGCACCTCAGGTAGGAAGCAGGGCCTCAGGTTCAGGTCTTTTGAAAGGCAAGAGAACTAAAGGTCCCAAGGGTGTTCATTGTTGCCAGCAACAGGCATATTCTCTGGAGCTAAGCTCCAAGGAGTTAATTGTTGTGTTTTCTACTTTCTGGAAACTGGTAATTAACCCTGCTCAGGCATAAGTGTGTTGAATGCAGGGTTTCCTACAATCCTAGCACATAATTCTCTCTCCCTTCTCTTACCTTTCAGCAGACAGCTCGGACAACTCTGATTTGGAAGATGACATCATCTTATCTCTGAATGAGTGATGTGCCATCCCCACTTGGAAGAGAATCTTGGCAGGCCAGAGAAACTGAGTGAATGAATTCAGAACACCTGCCTTTTGCGGTCTCCCAGGGCTGTCCGTTAAGGAACTGTATGCTCTGCATTGAGGACTATGATTTAGAGCCTCCCTGGAATCTGAGGGCCCTTCTAAAAACAATAACAACCACACACAACACACTCACACACACACACACACATACACACAACCCCCCCCCAAAAAAAAAGAAAAAAAAAAAAGAAAAAAAAAAAGACTACAGGGACTAGGCCCTAGTTTGCGTCCCCTCCTCCTAGGAAGGACATAGCTTTCCTCAAGGGAAAAAACAAACATGTCTCTGGGTATTTCACAATATATTTTCTTTGTATAATGTTCTTTACTTAAAGAACAAGAAATAGTTTTTTATAAAACTTTAAAAAGAAAAAAAAAGCAACAGGCATTTATAAACCGAGGGTCTGAACTTATATCCACCAGTCTCCTATCCCTGCACTTCATTTTCTTTGAAGAAAATGATGTCTAAGGAACAATATAGAGGCATTTTTACATACGTATTTAAATGAAGAGGAAAATCGTGGTTTCTTAAATTGATAAGGATTAAGAATATTTTATTATAAATATAATATATGATTTTTTAACCTGTTTTGTTGCCTCATACGCTGTCGAGTTAATTTGTTTTCCTTTGTGCCAGAGCGGGAATGGAAGGCATGGCTTGTTACTGGGAAAATGCCTAACTCCCTACCTTGGTGGCCAGACAGCAGTTGTGTGGACCTTGGCTTTGTGGAGTTGAGAGAACTTTAGGGTATAAATTCACTCCCCCCACCCCACCCCCTGTGATTCAGTTTTTCAAGTCTTTTTTTCCTTCCCTTTCTCCCCAATGTGGAAATTACAAATCAAAGGTCTTTTTCTTTAATGTAAAGTGTATTTATTTAAAAAAAAATACAAAATAAACTACAAGTCTGTCTTTGTTTATGGCCTTTCCTTGCTTTCTTTTACTGAAGTGGGTGTTCCTCTCCACCTCCTCACAGTTCTGGCCAGACCAGAGGTCTTGTGAGGATGACGTGGGGGCAGAGGGAGTAGGGCTACATCTCTTACCATGTGTGGGACCTTTAGGGATCATTCTGGCCATCCCTTGGTCTTTTTCAGTCCCAGAAGTTGAGGGGTACTTGAAGCTTGGTCAGGCTGCATATGGAAAAAAACTTCACGGGTCTAAAATTGACAGTGTCAGGGGCTCATGTTTTGTTCATCCCACCCTTCCCTTCCCACAATAAATATAAAACATTAATTTCTCTGACTTTGTCCAAATGGTAGCTTCGGTTTCTGTTACATAGGCATTAATTACACAGCCACAGAGACACCTCTCCCTTAACTGAGAGAAGGGTGCATTGGGTATGAAGTAAACAAGCAACACAAGACAGTGAAAACTCTCCAGGGGTAGGTAGAACCTGCTACACTCAGGAACACAACCTGTCACACTGAAGTGGCCTTTACCAGAGGTACATCCTGTTCCTTTAAAGGCCGAGGCCTCAGCTCCTCATTTGCCTTAGCATTAAATGGTTATCTGACAGTGGGGAGTGAAGTCTTGATGGCTGGTACTGAACACAGCTGAAGAGAAAGCAGTAACAACTGCACTGTCACTACCCCAGCTCTCTGTCAGGAGCTCTTGGGAGCGCCCACAGGCCTCCCAAGGTGGAGATGGCTACATTTAATAGGAAAGCACAATTCTGGTTGACTTGACAACTCTCCCTTAGGAATGTGCTTCCTGAGACTAAAAGAAAACATCTACCTTTCTTGTTCTACTAACTAGGGTTCAAAACCTGAGTCAGTAAGGAAGACACAGGATATGAAAACAGGGGTTTTTGTCTGCTCATGTTTTTTGCCTTCATGAAACATCTCAGGCACTGGGTACCTGCTGTTCGATTTTTTCACTGGAGACAATACCATGATCAAACAATACCTTGGCCACCTGACCACCTTTAGTGCTGGCAGGGCTAGCTGAGAGGCCACAGGACCGGACCCATTATGTCTTAAGGACTAAAAGGAAGCAGTTAAGTGGTCCAAGGTAGAAGGTTACAGTGGAGTGTGGTTCTTCACCCAGAAGCAGTGGTTATCACTGGAGCCAAAGGGTGCCCCTTTCCAAACAGGCTGATAAAGCTGGGGCCAAGGTGATTTAGTTGGTTCTGCCTGGGTGATAAAACCTGTTTTGGTAAGGAAGATGGGGACACAGAAGTGCTACAACAACTGTTCTGTGACATTGTTCAAGATCTACAAGAAAGACTATAACAGGCCTTCAAGATGAGGCCCATTGTGGTTTCTGGTGGTACAACAAAGAATCCCGAAGTAGTTTGGAACACCAGGCCGACTGACACTCCCATCCCTAAAGGCTGTGGCCATACAGCTCAGGTAGACACAGGCAGATACATTGACACTCTATGTTTTAGAGCAGTGGTTCTTAACTTTCCTATGGTGTGACTCTTTAATACAGTTCCTCATGTGGAGACCCCAACCATAAAATTATTTTCATTGCTACTTCATAACTGTAATTTTGTTATTGTTATGAATTGCAATGTAAATATCTTCTGGCAATATTAAGTTTGTCAAAGGGGTCGAGACCCACAGGTTGAAAATCATTGTTTTAGAGCCATGCTTGGTCTCGTGAATATCAGCCAAGGCCTGGTGAGTGAAAAGTCCCTGTTCTGCCCAATCTCCAGAGATTCTGCCCTTGTAGACAGGCATGAACTCCATACAACCCCCAAAGTCCATCTCAGAGCCCAGGGGTCACAAGTGCTGTCTCAGGAAGTGGGCCAGAATCTCTGACCAGGATTCCCACTGTCCAAGGCCTGACTGGTTTCAACTATCCAAGTTGTCACATTCTCAGCCTGGCTGTCATCTGTGGTGACAACTGCTGCCTGATCCAGTTTCATACTGAGACAGCAAAGGCAGAACCTCAAACTCCTTAGGCCACTTTTCCCCCTGAACCCAAGGATGCCCCAATCTGTGTCCTTCTAACCATAGCTGATGTGGCTGTAGCCTATCATTTAGCAACTCTGACTTCTTTCCCACAAAGAAATATCTATTTCCTTACCTCATTTCTGTGTATCAGAGCACGAACATTACGTTACTCATCAAGGACATCTTCCTGGCACTGTATTCCCTTGCAGCACTGAGGATTGTAGTTGGGGGGGTTTGCTGTTTGCCATAAAGCTCTAGGTTTGACTGTGGCACAGGCTCAACTCTACTGACATAGCCCTGGAAGACCAAAGAAAGCCCAAAATCACAAGCACATTGAAGAGTTAAACAAGTTAGGATGCCTCTCACCCTGCATGCCAACATTTTGCCTCCAGGACCCCTGGGAACCAGGTAGCTGACTCTGATACTGGAGACCCTAAACTATATTAAGACTGAAGCCTGAACCAGAGGGAACCTGGACAGGTCATGTACAAGGCCCCTCAGCATCAATATTGCACTGTTACTTCCCCCGAATGCAAGACTGCAAAACTGAAAACTACCCTCTGTCCAACAGGCTTTATAATTGGGTGCTTTGTCTAACAGCCATAGCTCAAACTAAAGCACACACTTAGGACAGGGAAAACAACAACAAAAAACTACCTGTAGCTGTTGGCACAGATCTTAGGCGCAGGCCCTTCCTCTAAGGGGTCAGCTCACGGTGGTGTAACCGGACCCATGTCACATAAGCCTGCTGGCCATCAGCTAAGATTGACAAGTGTGAACAGAGTTCCTGACATGAAGAGCTGAGCACCACCAACGCAGCACAACTTTTAGAAGCAGCGGTGCCAAAAGCAGGACATAGGGCATGCACCGAGGGAAGTCTTCCATTCTTTAAGAAAAAACCTGATTAAACCAGGACTCTGGTCAGATTAAAAATTCATCCTGACAAAGGCTTTACTGACAACTTTCCATACAGTTAGTCAAAAAAATAAAAATAAAAAAATACAGAATACAGCAGACAATATCTCATACACGGGAAACATAACAGGAGTTTCTTCTTGTTAAAGAAACAAAAAGCCCCAGATCTAAGAACTCAGTTTTAGCAGTGGACAGGATGCCACCAAATGAACCAGAATAACCAGCAGAGAATTCAAACCAAGGGAGTAAGGTAGGTAGAGAAGGGAGCAGATGTTTAAAAGAACTGCTTCTGCGACCCAAAGGCAGCTGGGAAGCACAGGTGTGGGCTAGGCAGTGTCTCTTACTATGACTATCACCATGTGCTCCTCCTCGAGCTTGCCCAATGTCCTCAGTGCCGACTGGAGGTACTGCTGGGAAAAGTCGCAGGGTGGGAAGGCATAAAGCATGCCCGTGCTGTCTCTGCCCTTAGATCCACCCACTGGCAGGCTGATCACCCCTGCAGCCTGCTTCTGTTTCAAGTAGGAGACCAGGTTCCTGAGAAGCCGCCTCTGTAGGCCTGGCTCCACCGTGGGCATCCCCTCAGTGCCAGGCCCACTGGGGGTTGACTGGATGGCTAGGAGCACTGCATAGCCATTGGGGCTCCCCTGCTTGATGCGACGGGTGACCTCATCCAGCTTGGGCTGGTCCAGTCGAAGGCGCTGGGCAATCTTTAGCTGGGTCAGCTTGCTGCCGGAAGTGTGGTCTTTGAGGAGACCGCTGATAACTCCCTGGTCTCCTTCTAGGATGTGCATAGATGTTGGAAAGCAGCTGTTTTTCAAAACTAGAAGCCCATTCCAACCCAGCTGCAATGTCTGAGCATACTCTGAAAGAGTCTTTAGCTTTTTGGTCTCGTGTTTTGGCTCTTCAAGAGTCTTGGGCTCTGCCTCAATGGTCCGATGATTGCGTTCACTCTCTCTAGTCTTTTTCCCATGGGAAGAGTCTGGAGCCTCGTGGTGGTGGTGATGGTGGCTCCTCTCCTCCACACCATGCCGGCTGTTGCTAAGGGAGTTGCTGCCTGACTCCTTGGTCCCTTCACTGGAGTGGTTCTCCTTTCGGCTACGATCAGGGGTGCGGTCCGAGCCTCGCTCAGACTGCTGCCCCCCACCCTTGGTCCTGCTCCGTTCCTCATAAGGGGAGTGAGCTGTCCTTCCACGGTCACTGGAAAGGCTCCTCCGCTTGCGCCTCTCTTCCCAGGGCTTGGCTATACTCCGGTCCCCATCTCCTCCCCAGCGCTCACCACTCCGGCTGCGCACTGAGCGGCTATAGCCCTCCAGGCTGTTTCTGCGGTCCGAACTTTTACTGAGGCTGGTCCAGTCCCCTTCCAAAAAGGTCCGGTCTCGGTCCGAATACAGAAGGTGTGGAGGGGTCCTATCCCGCACTCTAAGGTCAGCATCCAGGTTTCGATGCCGGGTATATCCATCAGCGAGCAGCTCATAGTGCACAGGGAGAGGTGAGGGCTGGTACTGCTGGGGATAGCGGGTCTCCTCTGCTTTGGCAAAATCCACTCTGAGCCTGCGATCTGGGCCACCCAAGGGAAAGCCCCTCATTTTAGCACAGGCGGCTTGGGCTGCGTCCAGGCTCTCGTACTGGATGTAGGCAAAGCTGTCTCCTTTGACGTGATCGATGGTCCGAATGCTCCCAAAGCGATCAAATTCCCTGGCCAAGGCCGCCAGCGAGGTGTTAGGTCCCAGACCACCCACCCAGAGGCGGGTGGTGGGGTTAGCCTTGCCGTAGCCTATCTTTATGGGGTTTCTGCCAATCACGCGACCGGACATAGCCACCTTGGCCCTGTGTGCCATGTCCAGGTTCTGAAACTTGAGGAAAGCATAGGCACCACCCTGGCCACGGGCAGGCCTCTTGATGACCACCTCCTCAATGATGCCGTACTTCTCGAAGGCCCGTCGAAGCTCCACCTCGGATACACTGTGGTCCAGGTTCCCGATGAAGAGGTTTCGGGTGGCTCTCTGGTCATCCTCCGGCATCAGGTCCTCCTCGCACACGGCCGGGTAGCCGTAGGGGCGCCCACGGTCGTCGTACAACCCGTAGTAGTCCAGGGTCCGCTCCCGAGACAGTCCCACGGCGGCGGCGGCCGCGGCA